>NW_007259565.1:0-39986 GCF_000164805.1 Carlito syrichta | reverse complement strand
GAGTGAGATTCTGACTCAAAAAAAAAAAAAAAAAATGTGCACAGGACCCATCTTTGAAGATTCTGCTTCATTAGATCTAAAACTAAGATGAGGCCAGAGTACATGATGTTTTGCCTCACTCTGTCACCCAGGCTGGAGTGCAGTGGCAAAGATCAAGGTTCACAGCAGCCTCAACCTCCTGGGACGAGGTGATCCTTCCACTTCAGCCTCCCAAATAGCTGGAACTCCAGGTACATGCCACCATGCCTAGCCAATTTCTTTCTATTTTTGTAGAGACAAGGTCTCACTATGTTGCCCAGACTAGTCTCGAACTCCTGGGCTCAAGTGATTCTCTGGCTTCGGACTCCCACAGTGCTAGGGTTACAGGCATGGGTGAGGGTATGTGATTTTGAAACACCCCATCCCCCCACTGAATTTGACATGATCCTGAATTGAGATTCACTAGTTTAAACAATATGCTTTCAACAAGATTAGACAGCTTTGAATTAGGATGTTAAAGAGGAGTGACTGCAAAGACTTAAGTGAATCTTGAAATTTTCTAAAGGTGCTCCAGAAAGCTCTAGGAGTTTGAACAGGCTAACTTCTAGGAGCACCAAAAGTAGGATGGAGCAGGAGAGGTACAATCTCCCCCTAATCTCCTCACCTCCCCACCTCCCCACACAGCCTGACCTCAAATGCAACAGATTTGTCTTTATTTATGCACACTGGGTTTCCAAGCAAGATATCTTTTGAAGAAATCATTTTCTAAGGCCACAAAATGGTTAAAAACAT
The DNA here is from genome assembly GCF_000164805.1 of Carlito syrichta. Lineage (NCBI taxonomy): Eukaryota > Metazoa > Chordata > Mammalia > Primates > Tarsiidae > Carlito > Carlito syrichta. The sequence goes on along the minus strand of NW_007259565.1, from coordinate 39,215 downwards.
GGTCTGCTTAACTTTCTCAAGTAACAGAAAGAAAACTGAAGCACAAAGGCCAAGTGAACTCACACCATTACTGATCATGTCCATTCCTCAAAAATTGTACATCTGCCCTCCAAGGTCACATGCTGCATGTAAGAAACGCGAAGTTTTTGCCAGACCACACCACTCCCATTCATTCCATTGCTCTCCCTCTTACCGCACAGGTGAAGTTCTTCATCGGAACCATCGCCACAGTCATCATCGCCATCACATCTCCAAAACGACTGGATACAAACATGGTTTTTACATTCGAACATAGTAGCCTGGCAGTATGCACCATTGGGAAAGCGAGTGGCTGTTATTGGGGAAGAGACGTGTTCAAATGATTATACAAATGGACTAGTTTGAAAAGCTCTCCTGCTAGTTCTCCTTTGGCCCTTGCCATTCTATCCTGTTGTTCCTTATTCATCAAGACGTATGACAGTCTTAATCTGCCTGACAGTCTGAGGGACTATGTCTTATGAAGAGTTGCTGAGCCCAGTTTTCAATGGCATGAGTTCAGGCAAGTGTCTGGATTGCTTTCACCCACAGAGATTTATAATTTCTTTGAAGGCCGGTTTTAAGATGTGGCAACCACATCCTCCACAATAACCACCATGGATAATTATCAACAGTTCATATTCAAGTGGTTCTTAAGGTCTAAAATTTCAATGATCATATTGGTTTTATATTGTTAATATTTTATATACGCCATCATGCAATTCAAAAAATGCTGTAAATTCAGTATGTTCTAATACCTAACCCAAGGTCTTCATACTGGTTTATTCATTGCTCAAATATTCTTTTACTTATTTATTTTTTACCTAAAATGTTTTTTATTCACTTAATGTTTTGTATGGTAGCTGATAATATATGAATACTTTGTAAGTACAAACTACTTAACTCATTTTCTACTCAAAATACTGTTAAGGAAACACATTTGAATGACCATTGTGAATATAAAAATACAATGACTAAGACCACAGGTGAACTGATAGTTATCAACGGATGCTGATCATTAAACTACTATGGCCTTTCAAGCTAAGAAGTGGTAAATGACTGGTGTCTAAAAAACTGTATTCGGTCGGGCTCAGTGACTCAGCCTGTAATCCCAGCACTTTGGGAGGCCGAGGTGAGTGGATTGCCTGAGCCAGTGGGTTCGTGACCTGCCTGGGCAGCTTGGTGAGAACTCATCTCTACAATAAATCAAAAAACAAATCAAAAACTAGCTGGGCGTGGTAGCATGCGCCTGTAGTTCCGGCTATTTGGAAGGCTGAGGCGGAAGGATCGCCAGAGCCCAGCAGGTTGAGGCTGCGGTGGCTGGGAGCGGCCACTGCACTCCAGTCTGGGCGACAGAGTGAGACTCCAACTCCAAAAAAAAACTGTATTCATACTCCTGAGGAACTGGAAAGGAAGAACATCTGACTATGAGTGTGTACCAGGAATCACACACAGGAGACAGCTTGTGGGCTGGCCAAAGTGTCCTCGGTGCCCAATATCCACCTATGTCCCAAGTCCTAGAGGTGTGCTTGGCAGTGCTACCAGTGTCTAAGGACTTACGACAAGTGGCTTCATCAGAAGCATCCGAACAGTCAGCAGTTCCATCACATTTCAATTCGTTGGGCACGCAGTGTCCACTCGTACACTGAAAATATTCAGGATGGCAGGTCCTCATCTCTGAAGAGAAAAGACTGTTATTCCCAGAAGGCCCTGTCATTTTCAGACAGGTATTAGGTACCTGGAGTATACTGAGTACTCCAATACATTCCTATCCATCCTCTGCACCTAGCTCACAGAAAACCCACAACATGTGGTTGGCAAATTAGTAAACTATCCAAACTCACACTTTCCCCATGCAACACATGGAGATGGAAGTACCTCTCTCCCCAATGCTTAAGAATTCTCCAGTTTTTAACATTTCCTGGTTTTCTTTAGAACCAAAACTTAATCATTAACGAGCTATAAAAATTACTTGTGGTTTAGGATTTCTAGCCCAGTGCTCTGACCCTTATACAGGGAAGCCACAGTAGTACATTCTGTAAGGTAACTTTCTGTGGAATAGTAGGAAGACCAATGTCTCTATTTGTTTTCAAAGCCAATGTAGATTAAAGACTGTTATTTTTAAAAATATTTAAATTAAGACTAAATTTTTAAAAATTCCCTGCTATTTCCCCCTATTATGATTGATCTAGACTGCTACAAGTTAAGAATAAAGCATAGAAAATACAGAGCAGAAGAGACTATGTTATGCTGAGTTTCACATGTTGCAGAAATTATACAAAAATCACATTATTCTAAAAAACCTTATGCACATTAATTTGAAGCCCCTACTTCATGGGACAAGATTCTATTGTAAACTCTTGACAGTTACCGCAGTCCCGCTCATCTGAGTTGTCTCCACAGTCGTTGTAATGGTCACAGATCCATCGGGAGGGAATGCATTGCTGATTGGCACATCGAAACTCGCTCTCTGAACACTCCCGGGGAACTGGAAAGGAAAGGCATCTGGCTATGAGTATGCACCAGGAATCACACACAGGAGACAGCTCGTGGGCTGGCCAAAACATCCTCAGTGTCCAGTGTTTGCCTGTGACCCAAGCCCTAGAGGTGTGTTTGGCAGACCATTCATCCTCCAAAACTAGAACTTCCACCTCAATTTTTAGTCTGTAAAGAATGGCCTTTATTCAGTGTTTTTTCCAAAGGTGATTTAATTTTTTTTAAGAGATGGAGTTTCACTATATTGCCTAGGCTGGCTTTGAACTCCTGTACTCAAGCAATCGTTCCATCTCAGCCTCCCAAGTAACTGAGACTACAGGCATGTACCATCATGCCTGGCTTTATTTGATTTTAAGACAATATTTTATTTCATGAAACTCTAGATAACTTCTTATAGGATTCAACATGAACCCGTTATCGTAAAAATAAAATGCTAATTGGATTACTCTTTTGTGTAAGAAGTGTTTGCCTGATTGATATTTATAGATATAATCAACATTCTGAGTCTCTCAATTGCCTATGACAAATGGTGATCACCTCTTACTTTGAAAAGGGGACTAAAATTAGCATATATTTTATATTCATCAATTGGAAATTGACACGCATCATGAGTCAATGAATATGCTCAGGACAGGGCTTCATAAAGCTTGTTTTTAAAACACACACAGTTATTCAGGGCTGACTATCTAGTCTGGTGTGATCCAGAACTTTGGCTTCCTTCCCTCAACCTCTCTGTCCAATGCCTTGTAGTCAGTACCTTCAATTGGAAGAGGACTAAAACCTGTCCTATTATTTAACCATTAGCTCTCCTAAAATAGTCAGCTATTCCAGGAACGATAACAATCCAAATAGGAGTTCTCCCTCCTCGGCTAAGGTCATTTTGGGGGAAGCAGGGTCTTTGGGGTTAGCATATTTCCCTCCTGTATTTTGCCTGGTCCTGATTTTCTATTTCTATTCTATTTATCTTGTTCTTTTTGTCCTTCATCATGTCACCTCAAGTTCTTTTTGGAAAGAAAGTTGGGTGTAAATAAATTCAACAGACAAAGATATACTTTAGTACATATCCTCCTCTCAAAACTTTTGGAAGAGAAAGTAGAAATGTTTAACATCAACTAGCAGAAAGAAATGATTCAAGGAGCTATCCTACTGAGGATGAACAGCATAGACCTAAGTTGAATTATGAACAAAGAGTAAATTTCACTTTGGTGGTACGTAAGGATCACAGAACTGGAACACTCACCACAGTTTTCCTCATCTGAGTTATCTCCACAGTCATTTTGCCCATCACATCTCCAGCGAAGAGGGATGCAGTGGTGATTTTTACAGCGGAAATCCCCCAGAGGATTACATGTCATCTCCTCTGCAAAGGATAATCATTGTAAATATATCACACACCAGTGTTCAAAGCAGTACTTGTGAGACAGTCTGAGAATTATGTTACCACATTCTTGAATCTCCCAAAGAATGCCAGCAACATTCATTGTCAGTATCCTTCTTTTTTAGCTAAACTGAATCTACCTATTGTTTGAAACGAGATCCATTCCCTTTTGTAGAAACTGTTCAAAAAATGAACTGGTATCTGGGTTTGTAATTTGCAACAAAAACCTGGGAAGAGTGGCTAAAATGATGCCATAACAAGTAGAACTTTTCTATCACATTGTCTTCAGTCAATTAGACTCAGTGTTCTTAAAATGACCCAGTATCTTCCTTACCTTTCTTCCAACTAAACCCGACGCACACTCATAGACACTTTGGTTTCAAGTTAGAATATAAGCCTAATCTTGACAAATTCCATGAATTCATTTGGCCTTATGTCCGTAAGTTCCTTCCATGTTGCCAGAGTGACTACATATGTCCAATAGATGATGTGGAAAGTCAGAAAAACATTCAGAATATGAAAATCCCAAAATAAGAAATATTCTGATTTGGAAACATCCTCTTTAGAAAACGATAACAAGTCTTTTCTCTAACCCGTTTCCACAAATTTCAGTAAATCTATAAGACTGGGCAAACGATTTAAACTTGTCAAGTATGAATAAGGATCCAACATTTGGAAGAAAGAACACAAGTTCTAACATCTTCATAATATCTTCCTCAACTATAGCACCCTTTGGGACGAGATGTCATCTAAGATGATATAAATAAAATCCCCCCCCAACCATGCAAACTACTACAAAAATATATCATGTTATTAGAAGAATTAATAAATGCTTTTCTTTCTTTTCTTTTTTTTAACAGAGGTAAACAAAGAAAAGAGGACATGGGAAATCCACTCTCATCTCTCATCTAATCATCGTACTTCACATTTAAGTTTTCTTGCCCCTTCGCCGATGCCCTGCAGCCCCTCCTACCACAGCCTTGCTCATCACTGTTGTCCCTGCAGTCATTGGCACCATTGCACACGGCCCACTTGGGGATGCAGCGGTAATTCGTCTTGCAGCTGAATTCTGTAATGTTGTCACAGCGATGAGCAGAGCTCACTGAAAAGAGAAGAGGAGGCAGGCAACGTCGGAATGAAGGTGCCAGAAGGCACCTTTCCATTGTCATATTGAGGATGTGATGCTAATGAGTAACTATTCTTTACCATAGTGCTAACCAGATTGACTCTGGCAATGTATGTCTGTTTTGAATGTGATCTGTTTACCACAAACAGAAAAATACAGTCCTAAGTTTTCTCACTATCTTAATATCACTCATTTGTTTTGTAGAGTAACTTTGTAGGGCGAGAAAGAACTGGGTTGGAAGTTAAAAACCTCAATTGAAGTGTTAGTTCTGCTCCCAAGTAGAAATGTGACCATCCACTGAACACAAGCTTCAGTTTCCTCATGTGTAAAACGGGAATAGGTTAACACCTACCTTCCCTACCTCACACTGTTTCCCTGAGGCTCAAGTGAGGAAGCACTAGCCATATAAAATGTAGGTTCTTGGTATCACATTCTAGACAGCAGAACATTCCATGTATCAAGAGGAGGTATTAGCCACTTCAGAGTCTGGTTCCACCTGCAAGCTATATTTTGTCTTGTAGTGACAGAGTGTACAGGAAGCCCCAAGAGGGATCATCCCTTAGGGCTGAAAGCCAGGGCTCCATGTCCTATCTCAATCCACATGGGGTCCTCTGTGTTTCCCTGCTCTTGTCATGCCTGTCCCTCCCACAGGAACTTACTGCATTCTTCAACGGGTTCATCTGAGTAGTCTCCACAATCATTATCTACGTCACATTTCCAGGACTGAGGAATGCAGCGGCCATTGGCACACCTAAACTGGCCGGGCCGGCAGGTCCTGCTGGCACAGTGGGCACTGTCTTCATCAGAGTTATCTTCGCAGTCATTCACTGTGTCACACTGCCAGGATTCTGGGATGCAACGCTTGTTGGCACACTGCCATTCATTGGACTCACACTTGTGATTCTCTGCAAGCAGGGGCATTTGGTTAACAGCTTGGAAGTTGTCAAGAATAGAAGCTCGTAATTTACACTTATGAGGCCTGGAAAACTTGATCACAACATCTTTTTAGAGGACTTATGTCCTAATGCACTTATCAACGAGTACTACTACATGGGTGGTTATTCCTTTGACTATACAATCTCCCAAATTCTTAAATATCTTTTTCTTGCATGTAGAATTAAAGGATAAGGACTGAATCCCCTGGCCTGTTCTCTTGTCCCTGTTTCCTGTGTTTGTTGCTGTTGTTGATGTGTTGCTTTTAGTTCGAAGGTGGGGGTTTTTTTTTTCCTTTTAAAATGGAAACCTAAATAAATATTACAACTGAGAATCCCTGTTAAAAATGGGGGTGGGAAACTCTCATTTAATTCTCAGTGTTAGCTGTCAAGGAGGATTCAATGCCTATCGCATGGCAAAGAACCAACTTAGGCAACTGATAATCTACTTCAAACCATTTGCCTTGTAAAGACCTTAAGTTTTTTTTTTTAATTATAAAATAAAGAGTGGTGGTTGGGCATGGTGGCTCACACCTGTAATCCCATCACTTTGGGAAACCAAGAGGGAGGATTGCTTGAGCTCAGAAGACCAGCCTGGGCAACATAGTGAGATCCTGTCTTTATAACAAATTTAAAAATTATCCAGGTATGGTGGAGTGCGCCTGTAAAACCAGCTACTTGGGAGGCTGAGGTGAGAGGACTGCTTGGGTCCAGGAGTTCAAGACCAGCCTAGGCAGCATTTTGAGACCTCATCTTGACAAAACAATTTTTAAAAATTATTCAGGCATGGTGGCAAATGCCTGTAGTCCCAGCTACTTAGGAGGCTGAGGTGGAAGGATTGCTTAAACCCAGGAGGTCGACTGCAGTGAGCTGTGATCAAGCCACAGCACTCCAGCCTTGGTGACAGAGTAAGACCCCGACTCATATATATAAATGAGTTTCTCCAAGGTCTTTGAGCTGGTTTTTGATATTCTGAAAATTCCCACAGAATCATGATTGTACATAATCAAGACAGAAGTGCACAAAAGAGGCATAAAGCAATTCAACAAACCACAAAGAAGATGGTCTTCATCAGACCCATCAGGGCAATCTTGGCGAGCATTGCATAAGCCCTGTGGGCTGGTGCAGTTGCCATCTTTGCACTGGAACTGTCCTAGATGGCAATAACGGTGCGGGCAGAGGGCCAGTTCATCAGAGCCATCCGAGCAGTCTCTCTGTCCATCACATTTCCACCAGATAGGAATACACCTGCACAGAGAAAATACAGCACTTCTCTAGCAAAACACCAGGGACAACAGCTACCTGAAGAGAAGTCAACACTAAATTCCAAGTAATGACACGCATGAGTTTTCTCATAGCACTAAAAGAAGATCAATGAAATCTCCATTACTATGGTGTATTTTCAGAGAAAACATAACTTGATAAGATAAAAAGTTTTGCTATAACCCAAATACACACTGAAAATATGCTTCGGGTCTGATGATGAACTTCCTTCTACAACAAACAATGGAGCAGGTGTTTTAAGCTATGGTTCTAGAAAAAGTGTTTGTTTGTAATTGTCTGCCAGGGTGAGATAAAGCACACTTGGATATTGGTTGAGAAGCGGAGGACACTAAAAACTGTTGAGTACCTATGTTATAATAGGTGTATGCTAGATTCTTAATCTCAGATATCATATTTAATCAAAATAATCTACCATTGCTAAGACTTGCATCAATGTCTCTCTCCACCCCACTCTTTGACTCAGCTCTCCTAATCATCAGTGGCCTTATCAGTCAGCACAATGATCAAAAGTGAATTTGAATGTATAACCCTGGATCCTCTGGCATAGGCAAATAAAGAGCTAGGCTAGTATAAATGTGGAAAAGATAGTAAAATTCTATCACTCCTGAGCACCATTTTTTCAGTACATACTCATATACACTCTAGCCCTGACATTCAGGACAAAATATTAGACATAAGAAATACATGATTTGCTTCCTGTCTATAAAAGCTTGCATACATAAGCATAACAGTTTGATTAACAAATTCCTTTTATTCGTGTAAAGAATTATTTGAATTGAGGACTGTGTTTCACATGAACCAAATTAGTTAACCAAAAATGCTGGTTCATTAGAAAACTACCATCCCCTGGATCCTGGAAGTTCAATGTCTACCTGAGGGCTAGAGAGGCACTGGGGAGAGGGGAAAGAGAGCCTTACTTTTCATTGTTAGCACATAAGAACTGGGTGCTGGAACACATAGGTAGGCAATATGTGCTGCCACTCATCTGAAGGGTGTGGAAGTTATCAGGACACTCGCAGGTGAACCCTTTTCCTCCTGATCGGATGAGGCAGAGATGAGAGCAGCCACCATTGTTGGTACCACAGGGATTGGTCACTAGAGGAAGAAAATATATGTTCATTCGCTTAAAGGGTATATCAAGGAAAGATTAACTGATTATCTACCTTGACATCAAACTCACCACCTCTTAATGAGGAAGAAAAATAACTATCCTAGCTTTATACTTTTTCCAAAAGTTCATAAAGAAGACAGATGATGGTGTTATATAAGTAACAATTCTGTGCTTTGGGAAATTCATTTATGTGCTACCAGAATTGAGGCATACTCACTGGTATCTCTGACGAGAAAAAAATGTGTTTCTCAAAGTCCTGAGAGAACAGGCAGCAAACTCAGCTTATATTCATATGCCCAGAATCTAACTTAATTTCTAGCAGATGCTATATTCATCCCTTCATTCTAAGGATATAGGTAACAGATGTTTGGCCAAGATTAATATGAATGGATATATTGAGCGGTGTCTTTACTAATTTTCTGGGTCACTATTTGGAGGTGAAGATTAACTTGAACTTCACATAAGATAATATAAAGGGTATTAATTTCCGGAAAGAAATGCTGAATATCTTTATTTTGCTAATTATCACTTCTCCTTACTTCCAAGTTTATCATGTGTTTTAGCAAGGTATTGCAACAAAGCAGACCCACAAATACCAGTCTATCCCCAAAATATACTCCAGACCTTTACTAGATTATCTCTAAATCACAAAATGGCTTTAATTGCTCTTGACATTAATATCTTTTAGAAGATTAGAGTAACATCTATTTGATACACAGTACAATGTCATATACAAATAGACATTTAATGCTTTACAATGATTGTAATTTTTTAAACACTTATTTTAAAAAATAAGTAGAATGGTCTTTGTATTTATAATGGTTAATTTCTTAGGTCTCATAATTGCATTATGATTTTATAAGGAAACGCTTTTATTTTCACAAATGCTGAAATGCTACAATATTTTTAACTCACTTCAAAATACTTCAACCTTCCCACCAAACCAGATAAAGTAAATATGGCAACATAACAACCATTAAATATTACAAAAAACAAAAACCAGATCAATCTTTAAAAATAGGGTAAGTTTTAAGAAAAAGAAGAGTTCTAAGTAGTTTTTCTTAGGGGAAGGAGAATAAACTCTAAAGATATTTGCATCCTCCCAACTCTCAGCATATATTTTGGAGAAAACTCTAACAAGTAACAACAAACCCTTTATGAATCAGAATATTCATGCTTAAAGAGAGAGGAATGCACATAACCTAAGGCAACTGTGCCAAATTCCTTGATCACCTACTCACCAAATGGCTGCCTATATGGATGGTACACATGGATGTCAAATGGTCTATGCGTTGTGTTCACCAGTGTCATCCTATTTGATCCATCATATTTGTTTCCCTTTTCCACTGACTTTGTATTCCAATCTGTCCAATAAATAGTGTCTTCAAAAACGGTAATAGCAAATGGGTGAGGCAATGTCCCATCATACACGGTGTGTCGATGGCGGCCCTCCAAATCAGAGAACCTGCAGCAGTAGGAAGAAACGGTCACTCGATGAAGAAGGTCACCCCTCTCCTCTAATGTCTTTTAGGACAAATGAATTAGCACATTAATTAATAAAATTCTACCTCCTAGAGATAACTGAAGTTCAGATCCTCCCCCTAGAAAAGATGTAAAAATTGAAAAAGCAATGCTTAAAAATAGGAATAGTCTCAGGAGTTTAAACAATCGCTAATTCCTAACCACAGCTACTTTCCTGCAGATGCAACTGGTATATCTATTGCAGGCTATGACCTCTTTTTTTCTTTTTTTTTTTTCTGAGTTGGAGTCTCATTCTGTCGCCCGTGGGCTCAGGCAATCCACTCACCTCAGCCTCCCAAAGGCACGGGATTACAGGCTGAGCCACCCAGCCCAGCTGCAGGCTATGACCTCTTATGCTAATATTCTCCACTAAGTGCCCTTTTGATATCCTGGGGTGAACACCATTCTTGTTTCCTAAATCATCAGAAGAAATCAGAGGATAACAATATACTGCTGGAATTCTGCCTTCTCATGGGCATTTCTCAGGAAAAGTTATTCTAGGAGATAGGTTCTCAGTATAACCTGAGGGAAATACAATTTACAACCCTGCAGGGCTAACTTCACAAACACCAGCAGCATGTTTATTATTAATCATGCCATTGGCACTATTAAGGAACACTTTTCCAGATGAATAAACCTCCTGAGACAGTTCTCTGATTTCAAGATGTTGCAGAGCATCCACAGACATATTTCTAAGTCCTCTTAGTTCCGATGTCTCATTCATTACTATGAGTCTATATAAAAAATCATCTCTAAAATAGTGATATTTTAATATTTAAAAATATTGCAGCAGATCCTAAAACTCAGACAGGAGGTAGAATGAACTAGCAACTAAAAAACTTGATGATGCTAGCCATGTGATATTAAAAATATTTCCCAAAAGATCGGAATTTATGGAAATTTATAGAAGCCATTGGAAAACTTGAAGAACTACTTATTAGCCTCTATTGACAAGAATGCAGGTAAATGACCAGAACTTAGTCATCATGTGTTTTATAAAATTCATAGATCAGAAAGTAGTCCTGAGACCTTCTCTCTCAGTTCTTGTGTGATCTCTGTGTAAGGACCACAACCACCTATATGAGACTTTTTTGAGTACAGCTCTAATGATATGTAACTGTATCTGAAGATGCACAAGGAATCAATTGGATGCTCTATAAAAATGTATTACTTCATGTAGTCTATGAAATATATTTCTGAATACAGACATTGCTACCCTCCAAGAGGTAATCATTCATTCATTCTCAGATCACAGTGCTTGATATTATAATTTGACTTTTAGACTGAAACCTACTGCCTGAATTTCAGATCTATGCAAGTAATCTATGTCTGATTTTATCAAAAAGTGAACAGAGTATTATGCAGCTAGAAAATTCCTTTGTTGACCTCGCTGTCTATATGTACACTGTTCATTTCAGTTAAACTTACTAAGCTTTCAAGACCAAGAATAATAATCTACAAGACCCGAAGGACAGCAAAAGTCCTATAAGAAAGTTGCTGAACTTTCTTTGAACACCTTGATGCTTCTATTAATTCAGTATGAGACTGCATGGGAAGATAACTCAGCTCTTTGATGTTCCTTTCAAGAGAAAATGCACATGCTGTGGAAAGGGCCAAGGGTGGTCACCATCAGTATATCACATTAAAATGGTACAAATAAGCAAGAAGTAATGTTCTACTGAACCTGACCAAGAGTGAGTTAGTATCTGCTATGGTAAATTCTGTAATGAGAATGCTAAGGGCTATCTTAGTATATCAAATGAATTTATTCAACAAAAGAGAGCTCTGGGATTGTTCAACTATGTCTGCTATGATCATAGGAAGAAAAGGCACTAGCATGTGTGTCAGGTATTCCTTCTTTCTCCATGGCATAGCCCAAGAGAGTATGAGGTTAAAGAACTTCAAAATTTCTACAATGACTTTGGCAGCAAAATAAATGTAACAGAATGATAATTTCTAAAAGTCTTTGAAATAGCTCTACTGAATTAATGGCACTTCTACGTTTTTTAATTGCAACAGGCTGTGCCCAGATAATTATTCATTAAGTGCTTACCCAGAAGACATTACTATGGAACAATTAGGCCATAAATAGCAATGCCCCAAAATAAACATGTACTGGTCAACTAGTAGTGTGTGTTACCATTTTTACAATGAGTATTTTTCACTAAACACTACATTGAATGTACTTTTTAAAAATTCTAATACTGGAAAGATTTAAATTCATCATCATACTGAATTAATGTTAACAGGTTCTACTGCTACACAAAACACTTCATTGTATTTAACCATAAATGCACCAAACTATTTTAGGGAAAATCTTCCCAACATGCTCTTTTCCTTTTCTCATTACTAAAATCTGTAAATCATATATTTGAGAGGAAAAAACAAAGTAAAGAGATAAGAAAATTACGATGAGTTGTGAATTAAGCTGACTACTATAGAGGAGAGATTATTAGCACCTTTTCCTAGATGAAAAAACAATAACTGAAAGCACCAGGTCATATGTCCTGATCTGTGTGACCTTAAAGTTCACCCTCTTTCTCCTCCACCACACCATAGAGCCCAGCAGTTTCAGTTAGAAGTGGCCCAAGACTGACTTCCAATATACAAGCCAGTTCAAAGATGCATGTGGCTAATAGTCTAGAAAAACTCAAGCCCCAGTGTTTGGAATAAAGAGTTTCCCAGCTGTTTTATTCTTTTCTATGTACGTACTCGATATAGCCCAGGTGGGCATCTGCCCAGTACAGTCGATCATTGGTGTAATCGATGGTGATGCCATTGGGCCACTCTAACTTGGTAGAGATAATCAGAGACTTATTGGTTCCATCCATGCCTACTCTCGCAATGTAGGCGCGGTGAGCCCAGTCTGCCCAATAGACATACCTGTTGAAGCAAATACAGAGGGTCAATCCTTGATGCCAAAAGAAGACAATAGCCAAAAGTCATACCCTTTTCACTTAGAGAAATGGAATTTACATTCTACAGAGCTTCTCAGAAAGAAAAGAGAAGTCATGGAAAATAATCTAAAAGAGAAAACAGAAGACAGTGCTCAAGAATGAACATGATGAACTGTGGATTTCAGTGGCTTTGACATGGAAAGTCCATTATGTTTGTTTTTTGTTTTCTTTGCATGTAGCCAAAATATGTGTGTACTTTTGACAAAAACAACAACAACAACAAAGCCAGAATATTGGTGAATATCTTTGAAGAAGCCATGCCAGGTAAGAAAAACAGAAGACAAACCCCAGCAAGACACTGGCCTTGAGATAGCACATGAACAGCCTTTTTGAAAACAGAGTTAAAATAAGGGCATGAAAGAAAAGTTCAAAAGTAAAAGGAGACAATACCCATATTGAGGGTGAAGGACAATTCCTCTGGGATTATCAAAGCAGAAGGTGTTGTTGGCATCCACGCAGTTCATGGCCAGAGTACGGCGGTATCCACCATTGAGGTCAGAGACAAAAAGTCCATCCAGATGGGCATCCAACCAGTAGAGTTTTCTAAAATGGACAGCCAGGAGTTATCAACACAGTCACTTTGTGAAATGGTACATATTTAACCACCCAATTTCCTACCAAAGCTACCCGAGAATCACACAGATAGTTGTTAGAAGGCACCTCTCCCCAAGCAAATAAGGGTAGGGGGAAACAGGAAGTTGGCCTTCCTGCCATCAGGCAGCAGAAGATGCAAGAGTATATGCTACAATTCCCACGTTAAGGTGGTGTCATGTAGGAAATTCTGGTGCTACACCTCATACCAGAAGTCTGTTTTTACTTTCTTCAAGCTGCACAAGGCATCCTTCCCAGACAGTACAAAGGCTTAGAGGAACAGGGAAGCAGAAGTGAGTTTCATGAATTACAATTTAAATGATAGAGTTGAGGAAACAGATTTGTCTAAGTGTGTCATTGAAACTGCAAAAAGGAACTCTGAATTATGATATCCTTAAGAGAAAGAGAAATTCAACCCATTCCTGGTCCTATCAGACTAGGTGTCAAAATGAGTTTCTTACCCTGACATACTTTAGAAATGTACTAGAAACTCCTACCTTAAGGATATTTCATTCTAAATATATTGCTATTCAGTAAGATCTATGTATTTTCTATATGGCAAGTATTCTTATCCTGAGGTCTTTACCTGGGCTTTGAGGGATGCCTCTAAAACTGATATAAAATGTTGAGGGTATAAATGTGCAAGTGCTGTTATCCAGCAAGGGGTTTATGGTTTTCACCAGAATCTTAAAGTATCCAGAACCTTCCAAAGAGTTTAATGCCCCTAAAACTAGAGAGTCATTTAGAATCTGATGATCAATTCCAACTGGAAGAACTATTTCCCTTCCAAATGGATTGAATGCTTCTTTGTAAAAGACAAACCCTGATCCAGCCATGCTGGAAGTCTGAATATTTAACTGTAGGGAAGTAGTATCCTTCTAGGCTTGAGGAAGAAAGCATGAGCATGCATAAATGTACAGGTATTGCCAGTTAATTCACTGGGGTAAATCCTGGTAAGTGAAATAGCCACAATCTTGAATTCTATCATTGTAGAGGCTAAGAATGGCAACAATAATAGTAGTTATTTATTGAACATTTACTAAATGTCAAGACCCAGACAAAGGACTTTTTAAAAATTGCATTGTTTAAGATCACAACAACCCTAGAAGTAGTTGCTGTCACTATTTCTGTTTTCCTGATGAAGCTGCTGAGGCTGGGAGGTTGTATAATGAGCAAGTGGCAGAGCAGTAACTCAAGTCCTAGTAGACTGGCTACACCATAGGGTAGGCTATTCTGTTGGATTACTACTTTCCCACTAATTTCTCTTCATCTCCCAGTCAAAAGATTGGTTCTGTGAACAGATTATTTTCAAGAGAAGAAGGAGAAGACGTTCCAACTCTGCTACTGGAAAAATCAAGATGATCGAGAGCCAGAACTATCTACCAATGGGCATAATCATGCTTTTAAAAATTATCAAGTTAAGGTTCTGGAAAACAAATACCCTTGTGTCGGCAGCAGAAATCGTTACTAATATAGGAGAAAATTTTTTTTCTAATTTCAAGCTAGTATCTTAGAAATATTCCCTACTAATAAATGTAACCAGGTTCTATTCTTCGTTTGTATCTTAAGAAACATTGAGTCTCGCTGTGCTCCTTCCTGAACTTTTTCAGACATGGGTTATTTTGTCCTACCCTCAACCCAGACTTTCTTGCCCATCTTCTTTGTATAAATTTGCAATTCTCTCCTCTGGTCAAGGACATGCCTAGGTGGAGAGGAAAGTAGCTGAAATCGCATTCAGTCAGCTTTTAAGAAAGAGAGCTAAATAACAATAACTTTTTAAAGTTAAAATATTATTTTTCCATACACTGGAGCAAAGGATGGGGACAAAAGCAGTACCATGTTTCATCCTGTTCCTGGAAATCATTAATCACTACAACTTTTGACACATAGTGGAGTGTATATAAAACATACATTCAGTCAATGTTTCATTCATTATCCAGCAAGCATTCACCACCTATGTCAAGCCAGCTAGAAGGGAGAAAACTCTTCCCATGTCCCCATTTTAGGGTCTCTACACTTATGATGGTCAAATAGGAGAATGTGGGGAGAGTTGCTAACTGCAACAAGAATATTTAAAACAAAAGTGCCTGCAGCCTCATGTCTATTAACCACAAAGTCAGCTAGTTTATGCTGCCAAGTCTCTGAGAGATTTCAAAGTCAATAGAAATGTTCAGAAGTACGGTTGATCTGGAAAAGTTTTAGTTAAAATGACACTGGTCTACCTCAAAGACCCCCAGTTTCTAGAAGGACTATCTCAAAACAAGTCTCTGTTTGCCATTCTTTCTTTCTCCCCTGTTCACCTAGAGATCCCTGGTGCTTATCATCACACCTGACATCTGGGAGGCACTCAGGAAACATTTTTAAATGACTGAATGCACCCATGAATGCATGAATGATCCCTTAACATCATCACCAGTTAACTGAATGGACAGCAATAATAAAACTCATTTCTCCCTTGTGATACCCCCTCCATACAAATGATATCATAAATTCCTAAAATAAGTAGATCTTAGGTTCTGTAGTATATCATTTGAGCATTACATACAAAGCAGGAAAAAACAGGCAAAGCATTAAATGTATCGACATAGATTGAAAAGATTAATTTCTTATCAAGAGGAAAACTCAACTTTCAAAATGCTTAACTTTTTAAAAAAGCTCAGTGTTTTCTTACCTGGCAACCCAGTCCACAGCCAAACTTTCTGCAGCTGGTAATCTGTAGTTCATGATTGTCTCCCTGTTTGTAATATTCAGAAACATTCTCTCAATGACTTTCCTTTCTGTATCAATCCAGTACAATCTCTTTTCTACTCGGTCAAAATCTAGTGCCACAACATTGCTGAGTCCTTGCAAAATGAGGGAGTAAAAATAGCCATCTACAGTTAGATTTCTCAAATAGTAACGGTTGCTAAAAATGAGGTAGGGTTCGATGTTACTATTCTGCCGACATGTCTTTCCATCAGGTTCTCGGATGTAGCCTGAGTCACACTTACAGATGTAGGAGCCTATTTCATTCTCACATTTCTGGCTACAGACAAAGGGCGTCTCTGTGCATTCATCAATATCAACACAAGTCCGCTTGTCAGACATAAGCTTGTAACCAGAACGGCAGGAACAATAGTAACTGGTTAAGGTGTCTGTGCAGTTGTGATCGCAGCCACTGATTGAAGGGTCACGGCATTCGTTAATGCCTGTAGGTAAAAAGCAGTTGTAAGACCCTAAAATATTAGCAACCAACTCACCAACCAAATGCTAACCAAACTCAACATTTCTACTGAGCAGTGCCAATTCTTAATAGATTATACTAAAAGAAGCCAGACAACAGAGATTTCAAAGGCCACGGACTATTCAGAAGTCACTATTTTTCAACTTCCTCCCCTGCTTAATCCTTCACCAGTGGCTTATTCAATGACTGACACAGGAGAGAGGAAAAAGAAAAGAAAGGAGCCTAGCCAGTATGCTGGTATAACAGGTCTCTGAGAGAGAAAAAAATGCTCTGATTCATACCATCTTCCATTTCAGTGGTGTGATTATTCACACCATGGCCAATCTCAAGCTTCCAATGAACATCACTGAACATGGAGCTACAAAGATGTCCACACATTTGCCTCTCGCGAGATGGCATGCACTCAACACTAGGTGCAACACAATACTAGGCACCTTCTGCCTGGTCCTGTAACTAAGTTCACCTAGAAACTATCTACAGGGGAAGAACATGTTCTTATGAATTCTCTACTCATCAAGGAGCAATAGATCAAAACATAATCCATGCACTGCAAAATCTATGATCCATATATTGGGCCAAGTTCTGCTAACTAGCTGTGTGACCCCAAGCAATTCATTTCACATCTATGGGTTATGGTCCTAATGCAGAAAGAAAATGATATAAAAGATCACTAGGACTCCTTCTGGTTATAAGAGTAGATGTTTAATAGGCTTGGGAGAGATCTAATGAGATCAGTTCCTCTTCAAACTAAAAATTTAAATTTGAATTATGTACAATTGAAGATTTCATTCCTATAGTTTAGGTAAAGCAAAATTAATTTAAATTATATCTGAAGTAAGACTAAATATAAGAAAATTCCCTATGATTTTATATAAATGTCTAATGTAAGTAATACATGCTTTTTAAAAATTTATTGAATGGTTTTTGAAACTTTGATAGAAACTTTTGGGAGTTATTCTTATATTTAAGTAAATAATCAGTTTTTACATGATTATATGTAGATATTCTCTTCTCTGAATTTCCATAGTGTTTTCTGTCCAAGATTCTCTGTCTACCATTTGATTTTAATGTCGTTTCACAGAAGGACAGAAACCACATTATATTCTTCTTGGTCAATTAAGCAAATGTATTTAATGGGCACTCATGATGATCCAGTGGAATAAAAACAAAATAGATGATATGATCTCTCCCTCAAAGTATTCAAATTTTTATTACAGAGACAACAACATCATATATGAAACAATGGTTGCAAGGAATAAACACACTCAACAGTATGGATTGCCAATATTATAGAGTTCAAGGTGATGCTAAGCAAACACTGCCTATACTATAAATTCTCAACCATTTCACTTGTGGTGGTTGGGGTAAGATAGAGATTAAAACACTCCTATTTACTCACCTGAGGATGCAAATGAAGAACAAACTAAGGAGTACTAGCAGAGCGGTGCTTCAGGCAACAAGTCACCCAAGGATTCAAAAAGAATCAACATTGTTTCCTTCATTCTTAGGTGCCGTATTTAGCAATAATGTTGTATGATGGCCTGAATATTTGTTCGTCTTCTGTACTCTCTAATGACTACCTAACTGAAGAATTAGTCCAAAATATTTATATGTCTACCTTGTATACCAAGAAATCCTTGTCTTTTGTCATATAAGCAATAGTAATTTTCTGATAACTTTCTACTTAGGGTACAGATTGAAAGTCTTGATAAGTCATAAAGGGTTGCAAATCCACCTTCAATTTCCCCTTCTCCTTTTCCCAAATCTTCTGTTATACTCACCACAGCCTTTCTCATCACTGTTGTCGAAACAGTCATCTAGGTGGTTGCAGACTTTCACCAACTCAATGCAGCGCTCATTGTCACACTTGAAATGATTGGGGGCACATGTGGCTTCTGGAGTCTGGCACAGATGTTCCAGCTCATCAGATCCATCTCCACAGTCATTATCCTCATCACAGACAAAGGCCTTACTAATGCAGCGCCCATTCTCACAGGTAAACTGATTTGCTTGGCAGGTTGGATATGAGCAGTCCCTCTCATCACTGTAGTCACCACAGTCGTTGCGCCGGTCACACCTATGTCATGAGACCCAGTACCATGCTTAGAGAGATTGACAGCAAGCCTCAGCTATTACCTACTTGGGGCTATCTACCTGGGTGCCAGGTCAATCATTTCAATAACAAGATCACCAGTGTCCCTAGTCTCCTCTCTCCCAGAATCTTCCTCTACCCCACCCATCTCCAACTCTACAGAACTCCAATATTTGACACTCCACCCAGTTTTTCCAGGTGATGGTTGCTGCCATTAGAAATGTGAATCTAGAGCTATTAGAAATACACGTAATTATTTTCATGTTTCCCCAGTTGATTAATTAAATACAACTTTCGTAATTTTGGAGTGTATCAGATCTGAGAGACAGCTGATGGACACTGGCAACGTTCTGGTTAATCATATGATAGAAGTCTCTATACCCAAATGGAAACTCATGTGGTGAGTGCTCTCTATTAGAAATGGTATGATTATTGGATGTGTTCTCCAAGAACAAGTGTCTTCCCATTGGAATAACATTTGAATTGGCAGTCCCGTTCCTTTCATCTTGCACTGTAATATTCTTGCGACTTATTGTGAGATGTGAGTTGTTATGATGACGGGAAGGGGGGCAAATTAGTAGATTAGCAGGGAATACTGACAAAGGAAGAAGGCATATCTTGGGACCTCAAAGTCTGTGAGCCACATGAGTCTTTCTTATCTACGTTATTCCAAGATCCTATGATGACTAAAAGGGGTTCTGTTCACTATAACAAAACTCATCATACACATAAAGGAATCGTGGATAAGAATGGACAAAGCCAATGATTGACAATTCATAAAACAATTTAACACAGAAGGCATAAGAACTGGCACAAAGAGCATTACTAGATGCTAAAGCATCAAAGATGAATGTGGTCAGTTTTACAACTGACCTATAATCAAGTCTGCTAACAAGCAATAACCATAAGCCTAGGGCATAAACCCAGGGCATTGTCAGCAAGATTTACACCAACTTGTGTGCATGTAACTGAAGACAGCGGTGGTCAAAGTAAACTAGCTCAGCCTCATTTGGTCTCCTGAGAGCTATTTAACTCATTTCCAAATGATTTGAGATGGCTGGCCTTTCTTTCTCTAGTTTAAATCCAACCCAAGAGGAAAAATGTCAGGCAAGGAAATTCACCAAGCTTTGAGGCACAATTGCATGGTCAGTATTCCAGTGAGTTGCTCTCCACTCCGACTTATCGTTCACGTTCTTCAGCAGCATGAGCCAAGAGGAAAAATGATCTCCTGCCCCACGTACCAAATGGAAGCACATATTCTGCCAAGGAAGGGGATGCACGCTAACAACTCGCTTAGTGGAGGCTAGTGGCCGCTCTAGGCACACAGAATTTTAAGGCGTTATAAATCATATGCCTCAGGTTTCCAAACAAAGAGTATTTTTTTTCTCTTCTGACGTAGCCCTTGACAAAAGCAATTCAGAAATCTCAGGGGAAAATAAAGAAAGGGAAAAGGAAGAGAGACATGGGGAAAGGGAGGGAAGGAAAGAAAGAAAGGAGAGAGGGAGGAAGAAAAAAGAAAAGATGAAAGAAAGCAATAAAAGTAATAATAATGATGAAGTAATGATGGAAGCAGAGCTTAGCTCGGAAAGGGAGTAATGAGGTAACAACTCTAATCAAAACTAAGACCTGCTACAGATCTAGTCCCTGGATTCTGTGCCTAGGTTTTCAGGATACATTTATATGTAAGACTAACAGTATTTACTATTTCCCAAATTCAGGGGGAAAAAAAACCCCCAGAAGTGCAACGTAGCAGGACTCTTAAGCAAGTAGGAAAAAATATAAAGGATTATTCATTTTCAATGTTAAAAAAAAAAATCTACAGATCACATCTGCATCAGTTAAATACACACAAATCAAATTCAAATGCAACTTCACTACAAAAGGTGACTGCTCCAGCTCCTGAATGTCTTCAGGTTGTCACAAACTACCACCTTTTAGCAGTGTCTGCTTGGGCCTCATCAAGGGTGAGTCACAGAGTACAATTTCTAGATAACATTTACCCACATCTTTAATCACTGCTATTTTGTGGTCATAATGCTGAGTCCCTGCTCCTCTTATGGCCTTCAAAGAACATGACTAACTCATGGCCACCTGCTGGGTTCCTTCCTTCCTCGGGACCACCACAGTGAGCACACACCATGCTGGACTCCAGTGGTACCTCAGCACCTGTTGATGGCCTGCCTGCCCTACAGCCAATGGTGTGTAGCTCTGCTGCTTTATCTCATGCCTGCTTCATATATCTTTCCCATCTCTCTCCCTAACAGACTGTAAGTTGGCAATTGCTGTTGCTCTCAATATGTCTGGGTAGCCTTTAAGAGTCCCTGGCACATGCAACATCTCGTCTTAATCCCAGTTCCATGTATCTAAATGCCTCATCCATACTTTTACCTCAGGAAGTCCTACTACATCAAACTCACTTTCTACCTTGAGCAAAATTCTCCCTAGGCTCCCCTACATTTGTTAATGGTCTTACCATCCCGCTAGTCCATCAGGATTGAAACGTACAAATCATTCTTCTCTATTTCCCTCTATATTCAAAGATTTGTTAAGTGGGGGTGGTGAGAGAGTGAGGCATATAAACCGAAGTAGTCCATTTGGAGAAAAAGGAAAGAAAGCAAACAACAGAACACTGCAGGAAACGTTCCCCAAACTGGCAGGGCTGTGAGCTGAATCTATTTGGCCCACACAGTGTTTTAAGAATTTAAGAAATTTGGCCCAGGGGCAGTGGCTCACGCCTGTAATCCCACCACTCTGGGAGGCAGAGGCGAGAGGATTGCCTGAGCCCATGGGTTCGAGACCAACCTGGGCAACATGGAAGACCCCGTTTCTACAATAATTCAAAAAATTAGCCTGGTGTGACACACACCTATAGTTCCAGCTACTTGGAAGGATCATCTGAACCCAGCAGGTGGCCATGAGTGTGGCACCGCACTCTAGCCTGGGTGACAAAATAAGACCCTGACTTAAAAAAAATTATTTCAAGCATTAAATAAGAATATCTTATATTAAAATCCAGATGCCAGCCATTGCCTTACTAAGCTATGGTTTGGTCATGTGCTCTTTGAGCGTTGGCCAGGCCAAGTTTTTTTAAGCTTTGGCCCCCTCCCCTACCTTAAAGAGGTGAATCACCTTTTTCTCTCTCTCTGTAATTTACTTTCTAAATAAACTATATTCTTTAATCTAAAAAAAAAAAATCCAGATGCCCAACTTCTTTCAGAAAAAGAGCATCAAAATATCTGGCCCCTAGCTGGGTGTCGTGGCGTGTGTCTGTAGTTCCAGGTACTTGGAAGGTTGAGGCAGAAAGATCACTTAAGCCCAACAGATCGAGGCTGCAGTGGCGGTGAGTGTGCCACAGCACTTCAGCCTGGGCAACAAGAGTGAGACTCCAACTCAAAAAAAAAAAAAAAAAGCCTGGCCCTCCAGACACGCTGTTTGCATCCTTATTGAGCCATGTGTCTCAGTTCAGCTCACCTGCCTCTCCCTATTGTCTCCTTGACCCTGAGCCTAAGAGTCAAGCTCTAGCATCATGCTTACACTGTTATTTTTCTTAGAGTAGAGAGAGGAAAGTAAAATAGTTCTTATACCCACAATTCTACTCCAGGTAGAAAACTATGGTTACTAGCTTCAAGAAAGATATTTTTCATCTCAAACACACTGCACTCATCTCCCTTGCTCAGAGTGCAAGGTCATATTCTGCACTTCACAAGCCCCAGACATTTTTGCTTTCTTGGGCCCCATTCTCCATAAAAATATCTAAAATTATATTTAAGTATCAATATATTATTATTATATTTAATAATATATTATTAATAGATAGTTATGTTTTTATTTTAATGCAGCTGCATCAGTATACAGCCAGATATATTAACATTATATGTCAAAATACTTGAATCTAAAAACTTTTTTTTTCTTTTCTTTTTAAAAGAAATCCAAGCTAGACATGGTGGCTCATGCCTGTAATCCCAGCACTTTGGGAGGCAGAGGTGAGAGGATTGTCTGAGCCCAGGGGTTTGAGACCAGCCTGGGCAACTTGCCTGAGACCTTATCTCTACAATAAAATAAAAACATTAGCCAGGCGTGGTGGTGCATGCCTGTAGTTCCAGCTACTTGGAAGGCTGAGGCAGAAGGATTGCCTGAACCCTGCAGATGGAGGCTACAGTGGCCGTGAGTGTGCCACTGCACTCCAGTCTGGGCAAGAGAGTGAGACTCCAACTCAAAAAAATAAAAAGGAATCCAAGCATTTTCAAAGGCCACCAAAAGCATCATGGACCCCCGACACTGTGGCCCCTGCCTAATTCATAAGTCAGCCCTTCTGCCATGAAGATTTGAGGTTTGATGGGCAATTTTTAAGTTGTCAACTCACCTGAATGCTTGAGGGATACACTGTCCGTAACTGCATGTGAATTCATTTTCGGAGCAAGATCTCCTACTGCAATTCTGATTCTCATCGTAGCCATCAGTGCAATCCACATCGCCATCACAGACCCAATTTAGGGGAATGCACCTCCTGTCTGGTGGTCTGTTATTTACACAGACAAACTGAGAACTTGAGCAGGTGTAACTCTCTAAAACCAAAGCAAACAAGAATCAGAAACCATACGAGAGATCAGTGTAGCAACCAACTCTCTTGATTTTTGTTACTTAGCATTCTGAGACAAATCGTATTGCTATGGTAATAATAGATCACAATAGAAATGCCTCCAAAAGTATTTTAATTGCTTTGAACCCTGACTTTTTCTCACAGTGAGAAATCAACAAAATAAACAACTTCATTTAGTTTCTAATAAAGTTAATATAAGATCACATATGTTCCCTTAGGACTTCAGAAAACCACTCTCAGTTTGTTAATTAGATACCAAATGCTTTATATTTTGATAACTTCTTTTAAATTTACAAAGTGTGATCACACAAGTACAATGTGAGACAGAGATTTTTATGCCAATGCTATAGATGAGAAAACTGAAGTCAAAATGAAGTCAAACTGGCACAAAATCATAGAACTAAAAGGAGAAAGAGCTAGGGCTTCAAATCTGGGTCTTTTCCCTCCAAATTCAGTGCTTTCTTTTCAGCTATATTATAGCTACCACCCCAAGCAGAATTAAGGTGGATAGGCGAGGTGTATATCAACAACAGCTGTCAGAAACCATGATGCTATGAGAAAAGAGAAAAGATGCTGACATAAAATCATTAATACCCAAAGAATAAAATAACAGGTATGAGGGGAGACCCCAAAAAATGGGAATTATTTTTTGGAAGGCAGGCATCTTGTAGTACAGGCTTCCTCCACTAGGTAAGTGTTCTAGGAAGTCATTGGCATCGGCATCAGTGTTCCAGCAAGCATTATTGTGATAGGTTACATTTGGCTTCGGTAAATTTTTTGAAAGAGATTCGTTCAAAGCATTTACACATTTCATAATGGGTGTTTTATGAGCACACTTGCCCACACCGTGCTGAATGTTCATCAGTTTTTGACGAAAAACGGCATGACCCCCATGCCGCCCCCACCCTATTTACCTGATTTCACCCTAAGCAACTTTTCTTTGTTTCCCCGGATGAAAAAGTCCTCGAAGGGAAACATTTTGCCTACGTGGAAGAGGTGAAACAAAAAATGGCAGAAGCACTAAAAGGCATCAAAATTGATGAGTTCAAAAGCTGTTTTGAGCAGTGGAAAGAGTCTCAATAAGTGTATTGTATCAAATGTAGAGTACTTTGAAAGTGACTGAAGTTGAAACATGTAAGAAGAAATACACAATTTTTTATAAACAAATTCCATTTTGGGGGGTCCTCGTCGTATTCTGGCCTGTCTCATTGTGGGTGAGTAAGACATAAAAGAAGGAGAGGGGCCTTGGTAAAAAGAGGTGGGAGAAGAGTATAAGCCACAATCCATGTACTTGCAGCTGTCAACCACCCAGCTCCATGGATGGCGTATACGTGAGCTGTGGACCATCACCAAAGTCACAACACAAAACAGTACCCTAAGGCCAAACATCAGGGAGCTGTTGACTGTACTGTCCTACCATGGAAAGACATTCTTCTAAAACAAATTAGATAAGCGAAGAATTCCATACTCTATTGGTAATGGAAATGGTGTTCCATAACCTACTGAAAAGGAATAACATCTCTGAACATAAGAGCTTTAAGATGATAGATGAAACTGGAGGCATAGAGCGGCCAACCAAATTCTCTTGGTTTGCTCTAGAAATGTAGGATATTTTTTCCATTAGCCAAATGCAAAAGAAAGAAAGTAATCTTAAAGTTATTTTCATCATTAAAAGCATGTAAGTAGAGGACATCAAACAATTCCAGGGTGGAGAAACAAAGGTTACATTCAATCAGTGTCCATTCAGTTAAGGAGGAATCTGCAATCAGACTCTCCAAACACAGAGCGGACTCTACTGTGCTTCCCTGGAATGTGACTCTGAAGAGACGTTCATTGACTTCACTTACCACATTGGTGCCTTTCATCCTCATCACTCATATCCCCACAGTCATTATCCCCATCACAGATCCACTCTCTTGGGATGCACCTCCCACCATCACACTTGAACTCATCACCTGGACATGTTCGTTCATGGTGTGCTGAAAAGTTAAAAATCATGGTGAAAAGAGTGGTTTGCAGTCCAGGAATCTTGAGAGAAACTGCCTATAGCATGGGTTGTCTAGAAAACCAGAGCATTATCTAGTTGTATAGATCTAGGTTAGGGCCTCCAACAAGACTCATACCAGGGACCAGTGGTTTGAGGTAAAAGTTGTCGACTGACAGTACAAATCCCTAATAATCTGTGGTGACTAGAATGAGATTCAGTATTCCCTTCCAGGTATGGTAGAGAAAGAACAGTCTTTTCCACAGAGATGATATAAATTACCTACTATTTCACATGTTTCTTTTTATTGAAAACCATCTTGTTTTGCGCAAACCATCCCCCCAGCACTCCCCATCCATTTCCATACTTTCTTTCCTTTTTCCAATAGTACTCATCACCTTTCAATATACTATACAATTGACTAATTTGTTGCCTGTCTCCCTCATTAAAATGTGACTTATTCACTGATGCACCCCAAAAGTACCTAGAATATAGATGTTTAATGAATATTTACTGAATTAGGCCAAGTGTGGTGGCTCACGCCTGTAATCCCAGCACTTTGGGAGGCAGAGGCGAGAGGACTGCCTGAGTTCATGGGTTCGAGATCAACCTGGGTAACATGGTGAGACCTCATCTCTACAATAAATTAAAGAATTAGCCAGGAGTGGTGGCACACATCTGTAGTTCCAACTATTTGGAAGACTGAGGTGGAGGGATTGACAGCACCCAGAAGGCAGAGGCTTCAGTAGCTATGAGCGTGCTACTGCACTCCAGCCTGCGTGACAGAGTGAGACTCTGACTCAAAAAAACAAACAAATCAATGAATATTTACTGAATTAAAGTAATTCATCCTTCTACCTTAAATTAGTCATCACTGATTCTGATCCTTTAATCCTAACCCCATACGTTTCCATTTGACTAATCAAGTTTCCATAGATCCTAAAACGCAAGGCTCCCTCAAACTGGCAAAATAAATTTTCATTGTAGCTGTTAAATTAAGGAGAAATAGGGTCTTTCGGAAGCTGGCATGTAAAGTGTGGACACTGATCCAGATTTTGTGAAGAGACATATCCCCTTCAATACAGCAGCACCATTTCTAGAAATGGTGCCCATGAGAAGCTTTCTATGTATACACAAAAATGTATCTAAAAGGATGTTCATTCCAGCATTATTTTTCATAATGAAAATAAATGTGCCACAGTTAGGAAAAGGATAAAAACACATGGACCATCCATATTTTAGAGTAATATTTGGCAATGCAAAGGAATAAGGCAGATGTGTATGTCCCAACATGTTGACAAGATGGTGTTAAGCTTAAAAAAAAAGTATAGTAAAATTCTATTTGTGTTTTTATTTTATTTTTTATTTATTTTATTTTTTTTGAGTTGAAGTCTCACTCTGTCGCCCAGACTGGAGTGTAGTGGCACACTCTTGGCCACCACTGCCTCGACCTGCTGGGCTCCAGTGATCCTTCCACCTCAGCCTTCCAAGGCTGGTCTCCAACCCGCGAGCTCAGGCAATCCACTCACCTCGACCTCCAAAAGCACTGGGATTACAGGCTGAGCCACCGAGTCCGGCCTATTTGTGTTTTTTAAAATAGGAAATGTAGATAAAAGTAAGGAGAATTCACACTCTGAATGTTACAGAACTCTTTTTTTGAGTAAGAGTCTCACTCTGTTGCTCAGATTGGAGTGCAGTGATGCAATCACAGCTGCCACAGCCTCTACCTGCTGAGCTTGAGTGATCTCTCCACCTCAGCCTTCCAACCATGCCCAGATACATTTTTTGTATTTATTGTGGAGATAAGGTCTCACCAAGTTGCCCAAGCTGGTCTTGAACCTCTGGGCTCAGGCAATCCTCTTGCCTCAGCCCCCCGAAGTACTGGGATTACAGGCGGAAGCCACCATGCCTGGCTTCATACCCAGTGATTATCTTTGAGGAGTGAGGGGATTGGAAAAGCATGAAGAAATATGAATTTTACTTTTTTGTATACCTCTTGCTACTTCTTTAAAATATACTTCTGCATATTATTACCTTAATTGCTACAATGAGAATGTATTCATAGATAGGTTCTGTGTTTATTTTTACTTAAATGTGTCAGGTAATTGGTACTAATTGCTATTACTATGACTTTGGTTGTCACGGAGAATCTTAGACACTCCTATTAATTTTTCATTTCTTTGAACCAATAATTCATATATTTGAACCAATCTCTAAGACTATTCTACTCACTTAATAGTTACTCATTATTTCCTTACAGATCCTCAAAACTCTGCTGTTTGCTGTCTTTCAGTGTTGGGGAAAAGAACTTAGTGAAGAGCTCCAAATAACACCCTCCAACTATTAGCCACAGAATTGAAACCTGAGAGCAAACAGGAATAGAAAACAGTTGGACTTCAGCTATAAAACTATAGTCATGGTCCTAAGAAAAAAATCACCAAAATAAAACATTTTATGTAGGACAGTAATTACTATAGCAATGTTTATGATGGTGAAATAAAATAAAACAACCCTAATGTTTGATAATAGAGGCAGTTAACTCAATGATACTTTAACCACTCAATGGAATATTATAGTCATTAAAAGGGAGTATGAAGACTGTGTAACAAAGGTGATCAAACTTTTTCACAGCCAGTCGGTACATATGTTAGATTTCCAGGCCATCCATATGATCTCTGTTGCACCTACTGGATAGATATTGCCAATGTAGCAGGAAAGCAGTCATAGACAATATGTAGCTGTATTCTAATAAAGTTTTATGTATAAAGATAAGCAACTGGTCCACAGCCATAGTTTTCTAATTCCTATTTGATTTACTGATTTTTAAAAAGCAATGTAGGAGATTGTATCTTTATATTTCTACAATTGTGTAAACAAATATTCATGACTATGGATTTGAATTTGGAAAGGTAAGTAGCGGCCTCCAAATACAAGCAGGGCACAACTGCTTTCAGAAACACAACATGAGGACACCTGGGACTTCTTGGGAAGCTGAGATGGCTGTAGGACCTCACCTCATAAACTGGCCCAGAGACATAACAGAAAGAGGATGTGTGCCCCTAATATGCCCTTTCCCCATTATGTGATGATTCTAATCACTTTTGAATCTCTGACAGCTTTATGAGCCAGAACTCAGCCAAATTCAGAAATTCTGATTGAAAGTCAACTAAAATTGAGTTACATGAGCTAGTATGGTATACGGTGCATCATCAACATAATCTCATCTCATCAGCATCAAAGAGCTGCTTTCATATCCCGATAAGCTCCCCACACAGTGCCCCCGCACTAAAAGGTCATTAGTGAATGTCTGCTGAGTGGTTTGAGCATCCCAGTTGACAGCTGGGGCTCGGAGTGCGAGCATTCAGTAGCCATGGCCCTCGTTTGTATCTAAAGTGGTGGGAAGAGATTGAGGTTGTCTAGCTGCATCATGATGCTGTTCATGCCTGTTTACTCTCTTACCACAAGAGGCAGGTTCGTCAGAGCCATCAGAACAATCTTCTTCTTGATCACAATACCAACGTTGAGGAATACAGCGCCCAGATGCACATTTGAACTCAGTGCTGCTGCATGTGTGAATAGCTGCAGGAGGGAAAAAGGATAAAACCCATGAGCAAAACACAAGCATGTTCCCATCGGCCTTAACAATATGACAATATGCCTATATCTCTGAGCTAGATAACCGTTGCTAAGAAAGAAAGACTGAGGCCTGGAAAATGGGCTTTTGTATAAAAGTCCTTCTATGATGAGGGAAGAGTATGGAAGAAAGACGCTGCCCCAGTTTCCCAGAATGTTTTTTTCTAGGTTCCAGAAAGGTTTTTTTAAACTGTATTTGTCAGAAACACCAAAGTATGACCTTTGGGATCAACGAAATCACAAATTGTGAATAATGTCTTGGTTTTATTTTTTCCATAATTCTATAAATTCAATAAGTTACTCTGAAATAATAATTAAAACAAAACCAATAATATGACTACCCCACATACAACCTTTTAGCCATGCTAGACCATGATTTTAGAGAGTTAACAAAGTACTCCTATTTATCCTTGTAATATGAAACTTTTGAGTAAATTGAAGACTCTGCCTATGTTTGAACATTGATTCTTTTCTCAAGAAACTTTAAGTAGCTCAGGTCTTATGTATTTTCTAAATTGTTATATGGGTGAAAACCTATATTAAGTCTTATAATTCTTTTTGTCTATAAGGCCCAGAAAAATTTGCTTTGGCCCATGATATCTGATAATTTGCCAGAGGAAAATTGACAAGGCAGCAGAAGTCCCTGAAAGGTCAATAATAACTCCGGTGTCTCTAGCCCTATCTGATGGTTGCATCCTGAATTCTGCTTCCTCAAGCTGCTGTTATTACAACAGATTCCTCTTCATTGACTGTAGCCTACCTTGGTGACAAATTATTGTGATGCCCTTTGGTTTCCTTGGGAGGGGAACAGTGACCAGAGTTTAACTACATATACCCATAACAAGGAAGGGCAATTGCTAAATTCTTAAATTATACATCTTGGTACATTAATAATCTCAAAGTTATCAAACTTAAGAAAGGACTTTAATTTTAAATAAATTTTATTTTTCACCTTTTTATCTTTTTTTAAAAAAAACTCTTACCAAAAAAAAGATCGCTTAATTTGAACTATAAATACAGGAAATTGTTTAAATGAACCAAATTGCTAAATATGAAATAGAGGCTTCTGAAACTCAAACATATTAATCTGATATAAAATACTAATAGCCACTACTAATGTTATTAAGAGAAAATAACAAGAGTTTAATGTGCAAATTCTGCCCAGAGTATGTGAAGACAAAAGGCCTTCAACACTGGAAGAAACATCTCTCCAATTGCAGCAGGTCTCCAGCTACAGAACAGAGAGAAGGAATTTCTTGTAGCCCCAGAGTCACATCCTAAAGCAACAGCCTACTGCATCTACGTACAAAGCCAATTTAAGAAGACAATTGAAAGTAGCCCAAATAGCCACATTATATCATTGTTTAGCTAGCTCAAGGCAAACATCATTGGAACACAGAAAGAGAATCAGCTTAATCTTACTCACTGCAAAAAGTAGGATTTTCATCACTCATATCTCCACAGTCATTGTCTCCATCACACAAGTAAAGGCGAGGAATACAAATATTTGAATCCTGACATTTAGTGTATCCAGTCTGGCAAGTGCGATCAGCTTGAGAAAGACAACCAGATAAACATTTAGAACATACCCACCACACATATATCATAAACAATGTCCTGGCTAATAGGTCTATTGTAAAACTCAGATCACTGGAAGGGAGGCATTTTCAAAGCTATGAGGAGACAGCATCCATGATGCTTATCTGACCTACAGATTCTATAGTAAAAAGAGATTTCCAGCTGATAGTGAGGGGAGGGATGGGAGAAGAGGCTGCTTTGTAATTTAAATAGTCTGTTTTCATTAATTACTAGTATCACGAAGAGTCCCAATTCTTGGTTAAATAAACTATAGCATATCCACACAATGGAGTCATATGTAGCTACTAAAGGACAAAAGGAGAAAGCTAAGTAGTAACAGTATGATTTCCAGGATATGTTGTTAATAGTTTAAAAAAAAAATAGCAAGACTTGAGGCCGGATGCAATGGATCACACCTATAATCTCAGCACTTGGGAGGCCAAGGTGAGAGGATTGCCTGAGCCAATGGGTTCAAGACCAGCGTGGGCAACTTGGCGAGACCTCATCTCTACAATGAATCAAAAATTAGCCAGGCATGGTGGCACATGCCTGTATTTCCAGCAACTTGTAAGGCTGAGGCAGAAGGATTGCCTAAGCACAGCAGCTTGAGGCTGCTGTGGCTGTGAGTGTATCACTGCACTCCAGCCTGGGAGGCAGAGTGAGACTCCAACTCAAAAAAAAAAAAAAAAAAAAAAGCCAGACTCAAAACAGTAGACCATCTTTTGTGTAAGTAAAAGAAAAATATCAGTGTATGTATGAGTGTGTGTGTGTATGTGTGTATAGCAAAAAAGAGAGAAAGAGAGAGAGAGAGATGCTTGCATTAAAAACAATAAGTCAAGCATGGCATCCCATGCTTGTAAGCCCAGCATTTTGGGGGGCTGAGGGGGGAGGATTCCCTAGGCCCAGATGTTCGAGACCATCCTGGGCAACATAGGAAGACCTCGTCACTATAAAAAAATTTAAAATTAACCAGGTGTGGTGACTTGCCTCAACTCCGAAGACTGAGACAGAAAAGATCTCCTGAGCCCAGAAGGTCGAGATGCAGTGAGATGTAATGGTGCCACTGCACTCTAGCCTGGGTAACAGAGAGTCCAACTCAAAAATAATAGTAATTATTATAAAAGCAAAGAAAAAATAAACTACTAAAAACTGTCACCCCTGGATAGATTGGGAAGAGCATGGAGGGAGCAGAGAGGAAAAGAAAGGATGAACGACTTCTCTAAGTGCATCTTGTCATACAGTTTTAACTTTGAAACCATATACATTATTTTATACAAATAAAATTAATGAAATAGAGATGGGAAAAGAAAATTGGGAAAAGGTAATAAATGAAACTAACATATATACCAAGTTGATATAGCATAACCCTATACAGAAAAAAAAATTGAATGTCTACAAAATCAGTATTTTGACTACACCTCTTTTGTGAGACATAATCTTAAGAAGAACTTTGCATTTAGTAGAAGTATTGTTAATGGTATTACTTGAGTGATTGTAAACTGTTATAGACATTTCAAAATTACTATAGAATAAAACAAATGTTAATGTCACTATAAACCCAGATTTTAAGCATGAGAAGAGATATAACATCTAAGAAGTAAACAATGTGCAAACCTAGATTTAAATGAGAAATATCAATATAAATTATTTTCCTTAAAAACTATATTTTCTAGCTCTGACCATTGAAAAAGACTAGAAGTAGCCGGGCTCGGTGGCTCAGTCTGTAATCCCGCGCCTTTGGGAGGCTGAGGTGAGTGGATTGCCTGAGCCCGTGGGTTCGAGACCCGCCTGGGCAGGCGAGACCTCATCTCTACAATAAAAAATCAAAAAATTAGCCGGGCGTGGTAGCGCATGCCTGTAATTCCAGCTACTCGGAAGGCTGAGGCGGAAGGATCGCCGGAGTCCAGCAGGTCGAGGCTGCGGTGGCCGGGAGCGGCCACTGCACTCCAGTCTGGATGACAGAGTGAGACTCCGACTCAAAAAAAAAAAAAAAAAAAAGAAAAAGACTAGAAGCAATTAAAGTCTAACTGGGATGGGCAACCCAACACTGAGGCAATTTCTGAATACTACAAAAGGAATTAAGTCTCCTAATTCCAGATCTGGGACATGACATTTAAGACAAGCCTGAGCTTTAAGAAGATTGATTAGACCATGTCAAAGAATGGGCAAAAACAATTTACAGGGCTCCCACTGGCCGAAAATTGAACCAAAAAGAATAAATGATAACACCATATTAATATTCATCAAATATGTGAAGATGTATGAGTTCAATATAATACTAAACAAAAACTTATCACTCCTTGGTCACCAACTTATTACTCTGGAAATTGACAAACAAAAGAAGAAAAATCAAGCATTTACCTTGTAGAGTCTAATTAACAACAAATAGTGAATAAAGGAAATTTCTTATTTACAGAATATGAGCTAATAAGAGTAGAAGGAATATCAGAATTTTTAAATGCCCACTTTATAACCCTTAAAGAAATAATGGATTTATGGAACAACACCCATGGATGCTAAAACCACTGGATGAACAGTTAAAAGAGACTTCATAAGGGAAGAGTCCAGCTGACAACCGAATCCACTGATAAACTGTATCATCACTTAAATTGGGACAACCAAGCATCATGTGTCTTATGAGGTGGTATGACAGAAAATACACAGTTCCACCTAAAAGTATTCTCATCCAAAAAAATTGAATCTATTATAATCAAAACTCTAGGTCTAAATTAAAGTTCATAGTCAAAAAGAGAGAAAAAAAATAAACGGATTAATTATGCATTTAAACAAATCTAGAATGTGAGATAGTCCACAGGACAAATCACCCAATTTTTCTAACAAATCAATAACATTAAAAAGTGAGAAGTGATGTGGCATGAAACAGATAAAAGAATTACAACAATCAAAATCAATGTGTAGCCCTTCTCTGAATCCTAATTTGAACATAGCAACAGTAAAAAGACATTTGGGGGATAAATGACAAAATTTGAATATGGACTGGGTGCTGGAGGGTATTAAGTAAGTACTATTGATTTTGCCAGGCATTATAGCATGGGAGTTGTTTTCAAAATGTCTTTATTAGTGAAATGTGTGTAGGAGTTGTTTTAAAATATTAGGAAAAAAGGAGACAGATGAAACAAGATTGACATTTGTTGATAATTATTATAGCTGGGTGATTGGGTACATTATACTGTTCTTTCTACTTCAGTGCATGGTTGAAGTTTTCAAAAGAAAACTTTTCTTTAAAAGTAGACCAAAAATAAAAGTTTGTGTATAACTCTATCTATAAAAGTAAAACTTGTAGATAAAGCCAAACTACACGTACCGTACTTGAACTTAAACTCTGCTTATTTCTTTTCCAAGGATGTTAAGACACAAATCCCAGAAAGTTTGGAAAAATTATTTAACTAAACAGCTATTTACCAGAAAAACTAAAGAGAAAACCCATTTTAGTCAACACGGCTATATAGTTTTTTGCACAATAAACATTAACCACAATGAATTCACACAATAAATAATTTTTGTCAATAACTATTGCTAAAAGTTTAAAACAGTAAAAAAATTTATCAAAGAAATTTTTAATCTAGCAGATACACAAGGACAAAATATTTAAGGTTAAAATATTCAATAGTTGTATGGATCCATCAATTTAAGTGAATTCTAATATTAGGCAGTTGTTTTAAAAATCATTTAAAGAAAATCTCTGTTTTGGATGAATGCTAGTTTGCTTTTTTTTTTTTTCCAGAAAACCTTTGTTTTTATATAAAAATTTCATCTGTGATGATCTGAAACCCCAGACCCAAAAATCCTATAAGTACTTAAAATCAACTTACGGCAATTTTTCTCATCTGAAGTATTATTATCATGGCAGTTGTCTACACCATTGCAGACGGACTCAAGAGGTATGCACCTTCTGTTACTACATGTAAATTCCGTGGTGGTGTTACAGTCCCTGAACAGACACCCTGCCTCATCACTGCCGTCGCCACAGTCATTGTAGAAATCACAGCGGTATCTGTACTGGACACATCGCCCATTGGCACAGACAAAGGCTGTCGGCGGGCAGGTGTGAAATGCTAAAAAGGAAAAAAAAAATCACTGAAAAATCTTCTTAATTAAAGCATTAACCTAAATTCTTAAAAGATACAATTAAATAAAATGGGCACTTTGAGATTACCTTCGAAGGTAAAAAATGCTGCAAATCGGACTGCATGGAAAGTGAGATAAGACTTTAAATTAGATTAGAAAAATACATCATATGTCTTTTTTAAACAAATGTATTAAATATTTTAAACACAAATCTAAGTCAATTTCTCTGTAATCTGTTAATCACAGAAAAGCATACAAATACACTATATTTGGGGAAAATAAAAACTCCTAGCCTGTACATGATCTGCTAGAAAAGGTAACAAACCTCAGAACATGCACTGTGCTTTACTCATATCATTCAAATGGACGTTGAGGAGTGGATGTGATTTCCATGAAATTACTGAATTAATGACTTCTGTGCTATGAAAATTAATAAAATGATACCAGTTTCCTTAGTCCCACGTTAAGCTAAGTTTAGCATGCCCCATGCCTCATACTGAGTGTTTACACAGTTTCTCTTGCTCCTCACAAGAACCTTAGTAATAGCTTCATTTTGTAGATGAGATGTCAGAGGCCCACAGGGGTTAAATAACTTTCCTAGGGCTTATATAGATTGTAAATGGAACAACCAGGATTTTAGTCCAGTGTTTTCACTCTTACCATCAGAGGTGATTTGAAAGAAACCTAGTCTGGATTATCAGAGTAAATGTTTTCCAGCTGAAACAGGATGCTTGGGCACACATGCTTGGGCACGCATTCACACATAGAAGGATTCTTCCCCAAACACTTGGTATAAAGACGTCGTTAGCTCCTAACAAAAATGACAGAAGTCTAACTTACCACAGACATTTTCCATCTCATCACTGTCATCACCACAGTCATTGTCATTGTCACATTTCCACTGATCTGAGATGCAGCGCCCGTTGAAGCAAGTGAACTGCAGTGCATCACACCGTGCACCGTTATCCACAATGCAGTGCTTATTGTTGTTGGCCAGATACCATCTGCCCTCTTGTGGACACTGGCACTCAGGACCATTTGGACCTGAAAAAAGGTAGACCCAGAAGCAGCAAAGACTAATGTAAGGAGCCATTCACTTTGTCTCCCCCAGAACAGCACTTGCGATAGCTTCTAGTTAACTGCTATTACAAGACATAGAAATTCTGCCGATTAACCACTCAACTATGTATATCCCGAGTTATTTTTCCATCAAGATGATCAACTATTAATTTTTAATAAATGTGCTAATTCATTATAATCTTTAAACAACTACTTCTCATCTGAAATGACAACAATTATCTCTTCAGCAAAATTTGCAAAGCATCCATATCAAAAAACACACCCTTCCATGCATTTGTTCTTTATAAAAACCCACAGTGAAGCACATAAGATCACTCTCAACTATCCCCAGAAATATTTCAAACAATATCTCCTAAGCAGAAAAACTAAATCCATTTATAGAAAAGGTAAGCTCATTGATGGAATTTCTATTTAAGTCATGAAGTGGGGCAGCCAATGCCCTCATCTGTCTTTCTACGTCCATCAAGCTTGTATTGAAAATGCCTTCATATAAAAGGGCTCCATATAAAATAGAAAAGAAACCTACCGAAGTCTTCCTTCCAAAGTACAGCCCCACATCTATTTTACAAATTACCCTGATATCAAATAGAATTGGGATTTTTTTTTCTCTTGTTAGAGTTAAATATTCCTTTATACCCTTCCTTACCAGTTGTTATCAAGCTCCATCTTTTAATCTTCATGATCATTGCCTTACCTGGTGTACAGATATGGCTGCAGCCCCCATTAAACTGATCACAAGGATTGCTACATTGCCGTTTCTGGTTCTTCACAACAGTGCTGATACCCCAAGGCTGGGCAAAAAAATTTGTGGTCATTGCAATCAGACCTGACCCATCATATTTGTTAGCTCGGTAAATTTTTTTGGTGTACAAGTCAGTCCAGTAAATATATTGGCCATAGAGAGTCAAGCCGAAACTGTGAAAGGCTGTGCCGACAATGACTTCACGCCCTGTGCCCGTTAGAGTGCTGCGTTCAATTTTCTGCCTAGAATAAAGGGGGAGGGGAAAAAAGTTGAAATCTAAAATGAATAAGGTTCTCAACTGGCAGCCCAATGGCTGGGCCTAACCATTGCTTTACAAAAGCCCCCAACTTTTTTTCAAGTGAGGCAAATAATAGCTAGAAATGTTTATTCTGCTGATGGGAGGTCTTAGTTGCTTATCAAACAATGACCATATAAATCATTGACTTCCAAATATTAATAGTAATCCTACAAAAGGAACCAGGTTGACATTAGAAACATGAAACAATCCATGTAATGCATGGAACTCAGAATTGAGCATATAGTAGACTCTCATTAAAATGTTAATTACTGAGAGACGGGGCAAGATGGCGACGGCATAGGTGAACTGGTGAGATTCTCTGAACGGACCAAGACTGCAAACTGCTGAATAGACAGACTGTAAAACAGAGGGAAAAGTGAACAAAACCAGAAGACCCTCATAAGAAGAACAGGTCATTGCAGAAGAGAAATAAAAACAACCCCACCTTCCCTCAAAAACTGAATTGAAGAGGGGGAGGGAAAGGGGTAAAGGGAGAAAAATCTACAGAAATGAAGAAAAACCAAAAGAAGAGTATGGGTCTCTCCCAGACGCCTGGGAGAGCAGACACTGAGAAAATTGACTTTGGAATACAACAATGAAAAGTCCCCAGAATGAAGGGTCTCAAAATGCAAATGTAGATATCAAAACAATAATGGAGAGACTAAAAAGAATTGAGGAGACACAAGAAGAAACTAGGAAGGAGCTGATATCTGAGATAACAGTAATAAAGAATACTGTGAATGAAATAAATAACAAATTGATAAGCATGGAAAGCAGAATTACCCAAGCAGAAGAAAGAATCTCAGAGCTTGAGGACCAAAATATAGAAATAACCCAAACTCTTAAAAACACAGAAAATAAGCTAAAAAAGACAGAACAAAACCTTCAAGAGATGAGTGACTACCTCAAGAGGCCTAACCTAAGAATAATCGGACTCCCTGAGGCAGAAAGAGAAACAGAGACCACATTGGAACAAACTTTCCACGAGATCATTCAAGAAAATTTCCCTTATCTAATCAGTGATACAAAAATTCAAACACAAGAGATTCAGAGAACCCCCGCAAGACAACAAATGAGAAGATCAACTCCTAGACACATAATAATTCGCCTAAATAAAGTAGGCACAAAAGAAAAAATCCTAAAGGCAGCAAGAGAAAAAGGCCAGATCACCCACCATGGAAGACCAATCAGAATAGCAGCAGATTTATCTGCAGAAACCCTGCAGGCTAGGAGAGCTTGGAGCCCTATCTTCAAAGTCCTAAAGGATAAACAATTTCAACCAAGAATAACCTACCCAGCCAAGCTAAGCTTCATCAGTGAGGGAGAATTAAAATCTTTCCCAGATATCCAATCCCTAAGAACTTATGCAGCCACAAAACCATCTCTACATGAAACACTTAAGAAAGTACTAAACACAGAAGAAAAGGAAAAAAGAACAACGTTCTTCACAAGAGTACAGGGAAAAGAATAAAATATACACGAACCAACCCCAAAACCTTAAGAAAGACAAAATTTTAAGAAAAAAAGAGAAAAGGAAAAACCAAGTGGAAGAACAACAACTCAATAAGAGCTCCATGATAGGGATGAACTCTCACATTTCAATAATTAGTCTGAATGTGAATGGACTAAACGCACCACTGAAAAGACATAGAATGACAAAATGGATAAAATATCACCAGGCAACAATATACTGCCTTCAAGAGACCCATCTCACTAGAAAGGACATACACAGACTCAAAGAGGATGGGAAACAAATTTTCAGGCGAATGGAACACAAAAGAAAGGAGTCGCGATCCTAATTTCAGACAAAATACCATTTAAGCTATCAAAAATTAAAAAAGATACAGAGGGCCACTACATAATGATAAAAGGTTCACTCCATCAACAAGAAATATCTATCCTAAACATATATGCACCCAACATAGGCGCACCAACATTCATAAAGCAACTTCTAGGAAAACTAAAGAAAGACATTGACTCTAACACCATAATAACTGGGGACTTTAATACACCACTCACAACCTCAGACAGATCATCAGGACAAAAAATCAGCAAGGAGATCCGGAACCTCAATGAGACTCTGGACCAAATGGACTTAATTGATACCTATAGAACACTCCATCCAAAGACCACAGAATACACATTCTACTCATCACCACATGGAACATATTCTAAGATCGACCACATAATTGGACACAAATCAAGTATAAGCAAATTTAAAAGGACTGAAATTCTGCCATGCACCTTTTCGGACCACAGTGGAATAAAAATAAACATTGACACCAACAAAGTCCCCCCAAAACCCACAAAGACATGGACACTAAACAGCATGATGCTAAATAACTCCTGGGTCAATGATGACATCAAAATAGAGATCAAAAGATACCTGGAAACAAATGAAAATAAAGAAACATCTTACCAAAATCTCTGGGATGCCTTAAAAGCTCTAATAAGAGGGGAATTTATATCCCCACAAACACACATG
>NW_007259564.1:4998-6089 GCF_000164805.1 Carlito syrichta | reverse complement strand
AAGTCAGCTAGCTCACTAGTTAGGTAAATATTTAAGCCAGCTAATTAACTGTGCTACCTAACTGGTTAGCAAATTATTAAATCAGCTAGTTATTTAGCTAGTTAAATAGCTAAGCTAACTATTTGATTCAGGTAGTTAAGTCAGCTAGCTAACTAGTTAAGTCAGCAAATTAAGTCAGGTAGCTAAATAATTAAGTCAGCTAGCTAAATTAGCTAGTTAAGTCAGCTTTCTAATTTAGTCAGCTGGTTAAGACAGCTAGCTAACTATTCAGCTAACGTGTTAAGTCAGCATGATGAGACAGGTAGTTTGTTAGTTAAATAACGAATTGATTCAGTTGGTTTAGTCAACTAGCTTGCTAGTAAGCGAACGGGTTGAGTCAGTTGGTTGAGTAGCCTAGGTAGCTATTTAACTAACGAGTTAAGTCAGCAGGTTGAGTCAGATAGCTAGCTCTTTAGCTAATGAGTTAAGTAAGATGATTAAGTGAGCTAGTTGTCACATTAGATAATGAGTAAGCTTACTAGTTCAATAGCTGGTTAAGTCAGCTAGCTAGCTAGGCAGCTAAATATGTCAGCTTGTTAGCCAGTTAGCTAGCTGGTTAGCTAACTATTTAAGTCAGCTGGCTAGCTAGGTAGCTAGCTAGTTAGCTAACTATTTAAGTCACCTGGCCAGCTAGGTAGCTAGCTAGTTAACTCAGCTAGGTAAGTTAGCTGGCTAGCAAGCTGGCTAGCTAGGTAGCAAACAAGTTAAGTCAGGTAGGTAGCCAGAAGGCTAGCTGGTTAATTCAGCTAGTTAAGAGAGCTGGAGAGCAAAATGGCAAGTTAGGTAGCTAGCAAGTTGTCAGTTATATAGCTACTTGGCTAACTAGTGATGTCAGCGAGTTAAGTCAGCTGACTAGCAAACTTGCTAGCTGCTTAAGTCAGCTAGTTTAGTCAGCTGTCTGGCCAGTTGGCTAGGTAGGTAGCCATCTAGATAAATTAGCTTGGTAGCAAGCAGGCTAGTTGTTCAAGACAGCTAGTTAAGTCAGCTGGCTAGCCTGATGGCTAGGTGTTAGCTAGCTAGTTTTCTTGCTGGCTAACCATCTTACTAGCTTA
>NW_007259564.1:0-4261 GCF_000164805.1 Carlito syrichta | reverse complement strand
GTCAGCTAGTTAAATCAGCTTACTAATTAGTTAAGTCAGCGAGTTAATTCAGCTAGATAGCCAGTTGCCTAGCTGGATAGCTAGCTAGTTAAGTAAACTGGCTAGCCAGTTAGCCAACTAGTGAAGTAACTTAGTTAAATCAGCTAACAAGCCAGCTAGTTAACTAGGTAGCTAGGTGGTTAAGTCAGCTGGCAGGCCAGATGACTATGTAGATAGCTAGCTAGTTAAGTCAGCTGGCAATCCAGCTGGCTATCTAGGTAGCTGGGCAGTTTGGTAAGCCTGCTAGTCAGCTGGCTAGCTATTAAGTCACTTAATTAAGTCAGTTGACTGGACAACAGTCTAACTAGATAAGCTACGTAGTAAATCGGCTGTCTAGCCCATTGGCTAGCTAGTTAATTCACCTAGATAAGTCAGCTGGCTCTCCAGGTGACTAGCTAGGTAGCTTGCTAATTAAATCAGTGGGAAAGACAGCCGACTAGCTAGTTAAGTCACCTAATTATATCAGCTGGCTAGTCAGTTGGCTAGATATATACAGCAAGCACTTAATTCAGCTGACTAGCAAGCAGGCCAGCTATTTAAGTAAGTTAGTTAAGTCAGCTGGCTAGCCAGCTGGCTGGCTAGGTAGAGAGCTAGTTAAGTCAGTTGGCTAGCCAGCTGGCTAGTTAACTCCGCTAGTTAAGTCATCTGGCTAGCCAGTTACATAGATAGGCAGAGAGTTAATTAAGTCAGCTGGCTAGCCAGCTGGCTAACAAGTTAAGTCAGCTTGCTGAGTCAGCTGGATAGTGGGCTGGCTAGCTGGTTAAGTCAACTGGATAAGTCAGCTTGCTAGCCAGCTGGCTACCTAGGTAGCAAACTAGTTAACTCAGTTGGCTAGCCAGCTGACTAGCTAGTTAAGTCAGCTAGTTAATTCAGCTGGCTTCCCAGCTGGCTAGCTTGGTAGCTAGCTAGTTAATTCAGATGGATAGCAAGCTGGCTAGATGGTTAATTCAGATAGTAAATTCAGGGGGCTAGCCAGCCAGGTAGCTAGTTAAGTCAGCTAGGTAAGTCAACTGGTGAGCTAGTTAAGTCAGTTAATTTAAGTCACCTGGCTAGCCAGCTGCCTAACAGGGTAGCCAACTAGTTAAATCAGCTCGCTAGCCAGTTGGCTAACTTGTTAAGTCATGTAGTTAAGTCAGTTTGCTGGCAATCAGGTTAGCAAGGTAGTTAGGTAGTTAAGTCAGCTGGCAAGCCAGTCGGCTATGTAGTTAGGTAGCTAGTTAAGAAGCTGGCTAGCCATCAGACTATATAGTTATGTCAGCTAGTTAAGTCAGCTGGCTTTCCAGTTGTCCAACTAGGTAGCTAAATAGTTAAGTCTGTTGACTAGCAGGATGGCTACTTTGTTACGTCAGCTAGTTAAGTCTGCTGGCTGGCTACTGGCTATCTAGTTAGCTAGGCAATTAAGTCAGCTGGCTAGCCAGTTGCCAGCTAGTTAAGTCAGCTAGTTTATTCAGCTGGCTAACCAGCTGGCTAG
This sequence comes from Carlito syrichta, assembly GCF_000164805.1. Lineage (NCBI taxonomy): Eukaryota > Metazoa > Chordata > Mammalia > Primates > Tarsiidae > Carlito > Carlito syrichta. The sequence continues at coordinate 2,751 of NW_007259564.1, read as the reverse complement.
CTAGTTAAGTCAGCTCCTTAAATCAGTTGTCTAGCAAGCTGGCTAGCTAGTTAAAAAGCTAGTAACGTCAAATGTGTAGCCAACTGACTTGCTAGTTATTTCAGCTGCTTAAGTCATCTGGTTAGCTAGCTAGCTAGCTAGTTAAGTCAGCTAGATATGTCACCTAGCTAGCTAGTTAAGTCAGCTCCTTAAGTCAGCTAGCTACATGATAGATAGCCACATAGCTAGCTAGTTAAATCAGCTAGTTAAATCAGTTGGCTAGCTAGGTAGCTGGCTAGTAACGTTAGCTAGTTTAGTCAGCGGGCTAGCTAGTTAAGTCAGTTCATTAAGTCAGCTGGATATCCAGATGCCTAGCAGCATAGGTAGCTAGTTAAGTCAGCTGGCTAGCCAACTGGCTAGATTGTTAAGTCACCTAGTTAAGTCAACTCGCTGGTCAGCAGGTTAACTTGGTAGTTAGGTAGTTAAGTCAGCTGGCAAGCCAGTCAGTTATGTAGGTAGGTAGCTAATTAATTCAGCTAGCTAACCATCAGGCCTTTAGTTATTTCAACTAGTTAAGTCAGCTGGCTGTCCAGCTGTCTAGTTATGTAGCTTGCTATTTAAGTCTGCTGGCAAGCCAGATGGCTACTTCGTTAAGTCAGCTAGTTAAGTCAGCTGGCTAATCAGCTTCCTAGGTGTGTAGCTAGCTAGTTATGTCAGCTGTATTGCCAGCTGGCTAGATAATTCACTCACCTAGATTTGTCAGCTGACTAGCCAGCAGGCTTGCTAGGTATCTTGCTGTTAAGTCAGCTGGCTAGACAGATGCTTAGCTAGATAAGGCACCTAGTTAATTCAGCTGGATAGCCATCTGGCTAGCTAGGTAGAAAGCTAGTTATTTCAACTAGCTAGAAAGAAGACCAGCTAGTTAAGAAGCTAGTTAAGTCAGCTGGCTATCCTGCTAGCTAGCTAGGTAGTGACCTAGTTAAGTCGGTTGGCTAGCCAGCTGGCTAGCTAATTAAGTCAGCTAGTTTAGTCAACTGGCTATCCAGATGGCTAGAGAGGTAGAGAGCTACTTTAATCAGCTGTCTAGTCAGCTGGATAAATAGTTATGTCAGCTAATTTAGTCACCTGGCTGGTCAGATGCCTCGCTCGTTAATCAACTAGTGAAGTCAGCTGGCTAAACAGCTGGCTAGCTAGTTATGTCATTTCTTAAAGTCAGTTGTCTAGCCAGCTCGCTAGCTAGTTAAAAAGCTAGTTAAGTCAGAGGGGTAGACAGCTGGCTAATTAGTTATTTCAGGTAGTTAAGTAGGTGGCTAGTTAGGAAGCTAACTAGTCAAGTCAGCTAGTTATGTCAGCTACCTAGCTTGTTAATCAACTAGTTAAGTTGGCTAGGCAGATAAATATTTAGTTAGGTAGCTAGCTGGTTATTACTGCTAATAACGTCAGCTGACTATTTTGGTAGCTAGTTAACTCAGCTTGTTAAGTAAGCTGGCTAGTAGTTAAATCTGCTAGTTTAGTCAGCTGGCCAGCCAGCAGCCTAGCTGGGTAGCTAGCTAGTTAAGTCACTGGCTAGCCAGCTTGCTAACTACTTAAGTCACCTAGTCAAGTCAGCTCACCGACAGCTGGTTAGCTAGGTAGATAGATAGTTAAGTCAGCTGCCATGCCAGTGGGATATATGGTTAGTTAGCTAGTTAAGTCAGCTGGCTAGCCAACAGGGTAGCTAGTGATATCAGTTAGTTAAGTCAGTTGGTTAGCCAGCTGGCTAACTAGCTAAATCAGCTAGAGTCATCTGGCCATCCAGCTGGCTAACTGATTAAGTCAGCTATTTATTTCAAGTGGCTAGGCAACTGGCTAGCTAGGTAGCTAGCTCATTAATTCAGCTGGCCAGCTAGCCGGCTTGTTGGTTAAGTCAGCTAGTTAAGTAAGCTGGCTAGCCACCTGACTAGGTACTTAGCTAGCTAATTAAGTCAGCTGGCTAGTTGGCTGCCTAACTTATTAAGTCAGCGAGTTAAGTGTAATGGCTAGCTGGCTGGCTAGGTAGGTAGCTAGATAGATAAGTCAGCTTGCTAGCCAGCAGTCTAGCAGTTCAATTCAGCTAGTTAAGTCACCTGGTTAGCCTGCTGCCTAGGAAGGTAGCTAGCTAGCTTAGTGAGCTGGCTAGCTAGGCTGCTAGCTTAAATCAGCTAGGTAAATCACCTGGCTAGCCAGCTGGCTCGATACGTAGCCAGCTAATTAAGTCAGCTGGCTAGCGAGCTGACTACCTGGTTAAGTCAGCTAGTTAAGTCAGCAGGCAACCAGCTGGCTACCTAGTTATGTCAGCTCATTAAGTCAGGTGGCAATCCAGCTGGTTAGCTAGTTAAAAAGCTAGTCGATTCAAATGGCTATCCATCTGGCTAGCTAGATATTTCAGCTAGTTAAATCAGCTGGCTAGCTAGGCCGACAGCTATATAAGTCAACTAGCTTTGTCCGGTAGCTAGCTAGTAAAGTTGGTATGATAATTCAGCTGACTAGCCTGATAGCTAGGTAGGTAGCTAACTAGTTAAGACAGCTAGTTAAGCCAACTTCATTGCTAGATAGCTAGCCCATTACATCAGCTAGTTAAGTCAGCTTGCTAGCTATTTAAGTGAGCGAGTTAAGTCAGCTGGTTAGCCAGCTACCTAGCTGGTTAATTATCCAGTTAAGTCAGCTGCCTAGCCAATTAGATAGCTAGTGAAGTAACCTAGTTAAGTCAGCTCACTAGCCAGTGTGTTAGCTGGGAGTCTAGGTAGTTAAGTC
>NW_007259563.1:0-10541 GCF_000164805.1 Carlito syrichta | reverse complement strand
ATGGAGTGGTACGGTATGGAATGGAGAGGAATGGTATGGAAAAATATTAGAATGGAATTACTGGAATGAAAGGAATGGAATGGAGAGGAATGGAATGGAGTGTAATGGAATGAAAATAAATGGAATGGAAGAGACTAAAATTAATGGAGAGGAATGGTGTGGAACAAAAGTTAGTGGAATGGAATGGAGTGGAATGGAATGGAAGGGAAAGGTGTAGGATAGAGTGAAATGTATGGGGTGGAATGGAACGCATGGCATGAAATGGAAACGAATGGAGATGAATGAAATGTAGTGAAATGGAGAGGAATGGAATGGTATGGTGTCGGGTGCCAGCCTCGACCTGAGGGAAGTTGGACCTGCTCCAGGGAATCAGGATATGGTGAGAAGAAACCACTCGGAGGCAGTCCTTCTGGGTCAGGTCTGGCCAAGACCGTTCCAAATTTTATTCAAACTTCTTCCACCTTATATAACATTTTCTATCACCCTTAGCAATATGACAAACATTCGTATACTATTCTTCTATCACCCCTAGCAATATGATAAGCATTCGCTGGGGGCTTACACATCCCACAGGGCACAACGTTTTTTACAGAAACATTCATCATGAGATTTGTTTGCCCCAACAATCACGAATCCATGAGGCGTATCGTGTTTACGTCAAGATGATAAATGCAGAGCTTTTACAATACTTTCACAGGCTACTTTCCATGATTTTAATGATTAATCCATATTTTGTAAGTTTATTTTTATTTCTACCTAATATAAAATCTTGAATTTTCTACTAGCCTTTTATGATTTGACAAAATATAATGTTATGTAATTCTTTAACACTTAACTCAAAACTAATTACTTTTCAGTTATAAAACCTTACAATGACTCATATGAGTCTTTTTAACCACATCTAGATTTAACAATTTTATTTTGTTTAATGATTAAACTTTAACACTATGCTATATCTTATAAACTTATTAATATGTCTTTAATTTAGACTATCATCAATGTATAACTATCATTAATGTGTGATTCTTATTGTTATAAAACTATAAACTTATTTGTGTGATTCTTATTGTTATAAAACTATAAACTTATTTTTATCCTATCTTCAAACTTAATAAAATTACAAATCTAATTATTTTTGAAATCTATTTTCTTATAAGCTAGTGCATAACCGTTTGTAAGAAATCCCATTGCCATAGTAACTTATGGAACAGTCTGACTGGGGGCAGAAACCGTAAGAGTGGAGTATAAGCATAGCTTGTTCCTTAGCAATCAGCTTGGTTGGAGGCAAAAGCAACAAAAAGAGTTTCGGTACAGAAAGTTTCAATGTATTGAAAGAATCTCAAGATTAGCCTTCAGAAATTTAAAGATAACTTTTAGGAAAAGGAAACTTAAAAGCTTAAAGGAAACTTAAAGGGTTTTTGATAAGTAACTATTACTGTATAAGTCTTTCCAATCAAAATCATAACAATTTATATACATTCTTATAATATAAATTAAAGATCTCGTTGCTAGTCAACAAACTATATAATAATTGTGAGCATGCATAAGACAAAAGGTTTATTAAACAGGATCCATGGGGCCTTTTGCCTTCCACATGGTCGCTGTGTGCCAGAGCTATTCTCTCAACTAGCATATTTCTTGTAATCAGACGCTCCATAGTTTGTTTCTTCAAGGTCTCAGCTCCCAACATCTCCCTCTTTTTTATTTATTTTTGTGGCAAGACAATTACCTTGGCTTCTGTTTTAGGTTGTTCTCGCTTCACCATGGTTGTTACCCGTCATTGGACCGTTCCCCTTCCCCGCGGGGAATGCCTATCTTAGGTTCATACCAGGTGGCTGGAATCTTACCCGTCACTGAATACCAAGACTTTCACTATGTACCACGATAGCATAGGGGCATGGGGCCTAATATAAAGTAGCAAATGATTATAATAGCCATAGCAGCAAATCCCACAATATTATATAATTTGTCAATGACCTTACTTGTAGCATTTCCTAATTGTTGGGGGTTTAGGCCGAGATAAATTTTGAATTTCCTTCCCTTTTATTTTTTAAAGCGGCCAGATGAATATTATCAGAATTGTGCTGTACAGCCCTTTTTAGACATCGAATGATGACTGGAAAACAAACAGTAAAAATAATACAATTACTCCAATAGCAATAAAATTTTAAATCAAATTCCAAATAGAATGAGTAGCTACAAATTTGGAAAGAGAAGAAGGAAATCTAGATGCCAATTGGGAAAATGAAAGTGAAGACAAATGTGCCTGAGAAATAGCAGTAATTTGACTCTACAACTGTTGAATGTTTAAAGAAGAATTAGAAGACTGCCAAACTCCCATAAGGTGTTTCTGAACATCAGCCCAACTGACATTCTGACCATCATATAGCAAGGGTGTAACACAAATCCATTTAAATTGTGCATGACAAGCTACAGACATCTGAACCTTAATGTGTTGTATTTGATTTCCTATATATACTAATGCTGATTCTAAAGCATTCAACCTATCAATATTACCTTTATCTATCTGCTCTTGAGTAAATAAAGCTAAGCTAACATTTTGAGATAAATCATTCACATGATTTGCTGTGTGCACTTCTTGAGCTAAAGCAGTGGTAGACGCTGCAACAGATCCTATGATAGCTATTAATGCAGAAATTCCTAAAATTAAGGCAGCTACAAATCTACGTGGTCTCTTTAACATAGCAGTAGCTTGTTCTAGCAAATAATAACCTGGAGAAAAATATCAAGGCTCCGGAAGATGGAAAGGTATGAAAACATAAGCAGGATGTTTAAGAAGAAAAACTTGATGAGGATTGCCTAAAATACAATTAGCTAAAGTGCAATTTTTGCAGGTAATATTAAAATGACCATATTCAAACTTTATAGAGCAAGTAGAATGAGCATAAGCTATCAACAAAACATAAGGAGAATCAACACAAGCTTGTAAAGAAGTTGTAATATTTGAAAAAGGTCGATAGAGTTAACCTTCCTGTGGTTGCAAATAATTTGTAAAGATGTGACTGTGGATGTTTTCCAAAAGGTGAGGCATAATAAAAGACAGGAGCTACCCATCCAAAATGGAACCAATTTTCCAGACGTGTTGGTGGAGGAATCAATGGATGGGATTTATCCCAAGTGTATGGATTGCTACTAGAAGCATCAAGAATTGGCCTATATTCACCATTAGGTCGAGTAACTGTCCAATCAAAGATTTTATCAGAAAAATATTCAAATGCTGGTGAACCAGGCACGAACAATCTGTCATAGACAGGTTTGTCAGAATTACATATCCTCCACTTTGGAAAACCATCTCTAAGACCCACTGTGTCCCAATAGTGTTTAACATGCGTGAAGTCTGAACATAAAGATCTATTAGTGGTGATAGCATCTCTATCATAAATGTACCTATCTCGGGGATAAATAACTTCTACAGGATTAACAAATTGTAATGCCCAGATGCCACTACAACTGTTGGGCATGGGTGATGGAGGGAAATCTGTTATAAGTGTCCTATATTTAAGCCACACACAACCTGGATAAATAAAATTGTGTGAAAAGCAAATGGGGGGAGCTCCAGCTATACCTGAGTAATTAAATCCTGATTTAGAAGTTACAGTAATAAAGGAAGAGCTTTCTCCTCCCACAAGATCACTGTTATTAGTAAAGACTTTAATTTCTGGTTCATCCCAAGTTACAGGATGCAGCAAAGGAGGATCTGGAACATATGTCCAGTATTTATATGTTGGTGATGAATAATTGTTTATAGCAATTGCTATACAAGTAGGTACCTGTAATGTAATGACAACAAGCATAGCCAGAAACAGCAGCGCTGGATCGCTAGGTCGGCTGTAGGCAGTTGTAATTTTCCGGGCTTCCTCAACCAATGCTTTGAGTTGACCCCACGTAGGGGGCTTCTCTTCAGAAGTAGTAGAAAAATCTTCAGACATCGGGTAATTCTGGAATTGATGTGGAGATGGGGGCGGCACCCCTCGTCCTCTCAGATGTCTCTGCAGCATCCATCTGGGGTGAGGAAGTGGTGGGTGGCTCATGATGTCTAATGAGATGATCCGGGATCCACACTGGAGCATCAGCGTTCTGAGGGAAAACACACGCGAAACCTCGTCCTGCTGTTAACAAGACATCAGGTCCACGCCATTGTCCAGTTAATAAGTCTTTCCATTTTACCAAAGGCAACGGATGCACTTGCGCATTCCCTTCATGACGAAGAAAAGCAGTTTTTCCTTCATAATCAACATTTAGAAGATTAATAACAAACAAAGCATGAGATAAAATATGATGAGGAGAAGCATACTTGTATTCATCTTCCTGCAATTTCAATATCTGATTTTTCAGTGTCTGATGAGCTCTTTCTACCATACCTTGTCCTTGAGGATTATAAGAAATTCCAGTGGTATGTTTAATAGCAAAAGTTTGACAGAATTGCTGAAAAGCACTGCTAGTATACGCTGGGGCATTGTCCGTTTTTAATGCATGAGGCATACCCATCACTACAAAACAGGCAGATAAATGCTGCTCTACATGCTTGAAATCCTCTCCAGTACGAGCTGTAGCCCATATCATGTGTGAATAAGTATCCACACAGACATGAACATATGACATTTTTCCAAATGATTTAACATGAGTAACATCCATTTGCCATAAACTATTTGGTTTTAAGCCTCGAGGATTAACTCCAGTCTGCAACATAGGCAGTCTAGTAGGGCATGCGACGCAGTTACGATCAATATTCCTAGCAGCTTCCCTAGTAAAATCAAATTGCAAACGTAAAGCAGAAGCATTTTTATGATGTAAATTATGACTTTCTATTGCCTCGTTCATGACTGTCATCACCGTTTTTGTTCCAAGATCACCTATATGATTACCTTCATGAATAGGACCTGGTAAAGAAGAATGAACTCTAATATGACCAAAAAAGAAAGGCATATTTCTTTGACAAATTAAAAGCTGTAATTTCTCCAGCAACCTGAAAATACTGGAATTGAACGTTAAAGGAGCTGTTTCAATATGAGGCAATAAAGTTACTATATATTTAGAATCAGAATATAAGTTAAAAGGATCAGATGTTAAAGCTTTAAACACTGCAATTACTGCACGTAACTCCACCCGTTGTGCTGAGGTTTCTTCCGCTAAAAAGGTAAACAGTTGATTATCAATAACATATGCTGCAGTACCTGAAGAAGATCCATCTGTAAAAACAAGTTTAGCTGGAGGTGGTAATGGTTGAGAGGAGCATTGAGTAGGGAAAATTAAAGCTATGTTCTTCAAGAATTGTAGTAAAGGATTAGCAGGAAGATGAAATGAAATAGTTCCTATAAAACCTAATAATGCTATTGACCATTCAGGTTCTTCAGCTATTAAAACGTCTAACTTTTCTTTAATATAAGGTATAATGATTTCATTAGGATCAGAACCAAGCAGTTCTCTGCTTCTTAGTCTTCCTTTTCTAATTAATTTAGCAGCATAAGCGGGATATGCTATTAAAATTCTTTTAGCAGTTACAGGTAAATAAATCCATTCTAATGGTCCCTGTTGCCAAAGACATCCAGTAGGTGTATATTCAGTTGATAGTATTACTAATAACCAAGGTTGTGAATAATCAAGTCTCTTAACTTTCTGATCAGTAAGTTTATCCTGTACTAACTTTAGCGCTTGAACAGCTTCTGGAGTTAAATTCCTAGGAGACCTAGGATTCGGATCTCCTCTTAGTATATCAAAAAGAGGTTTTAATTCATAAATCAACATTTTTAGGTAAAGTCTTATCCAATTAATGTCTCCAAGTAGCTTCTGAAAATCGTTCAGGGTTTGAAGATTTCTTATCTCCAATTGAAGTTTTTAAGGTGTAATATAATCTGCAAAAATAAGTTTTCCTAAATAATTAAATGATGGCTGAGTTTGAATTTTTTCAGGAGCCACCTGGAGACCAGAGTTTTGTAAATCCTGAATTAATACAGTCAATCCTGTTTTCAGATATGTTTTATCTGAATGAGCCAGTAATATATCATCTATATAATGGATAAGATATATATCCTTGTAAATCTGTCTAAAGTGCTGTAAGGCTGTATTTACATATTTTTGACATAAGGTCGGAATATTTTTCATACCCTGAGGTAAAACTATCCATTGAATTCTCTGATGAGATCTGTTTAAATTTGGAGATGGAATACTGAAAGCGAATCGTTGCTTGACCTGTGGAGCTAAGGGAATAGTAAAAAAGCAATCTTGGAGATCTATGACAATAATATATTTATCGGGCACTGCTACAGGGGATGGCAAACCTGGTTGTAATGCACCCATTGTTTCCATGGTGTCATTAATTTTTCTAAGGTCATGTAACATTCTCCATTTTCCTGATTTCTTTTTAATAGCAAATACTGGGGAATTCCAAGGACTATTAGAAGGCTCTAAATGACCTGCCTTAAGTTGTTGCTCTACTATTTCCTGAATTGCTGACAATTTTTCTGTAGTTAAATGCCACTGTTCTACCCATACTGGTAGATCATTTTTCCAAGTTATGGGGTCAGCTGTCGCAACAGTGGCCTGCATTATAAATTTTATCCTAGTCCTTGTCTAGAGGGATTAGATGTAACATTAATAGGTTCCTTAATGCCCTGCAAGTCCTTCCCTAAACCTTTATCCGGATGAAAACACATTTGAATCATCTGATCACTAGCAAAGGAGCCTTTGCTAACTAAGAGGACTCCCATTTGTTCCATAATATCTCTACCCCATAAACTGAAGGGGAGAGAGGGTATGACGTACGGTTGAAACGTTCCAGAGGACTCTAAGTCAGTCCAGGGAAGTACTTGTGAACTCCTGGCAACATTTTGAGCTGTTCCCAATCCAACCAAATCAGAAGCTGTTTGTTGTATTGGCCAGCTTCGAGGCCAATCTTTCCCAGCAATGCAGGAAACATCTGCGCCAGTATCCATAAGTCCTTCAAACTGTCTACCTTGAGTTTGAATAATTTTAGTAGGTCTAGACCTTTTAACTTCTTTAATCCAAAATGCCATGCCACTGGATCCAAATCCTTTATCTCCTCTCTCCTCATTAGTAACTGAGGTGCCTGTGTTGAAATAAGGCAATAATAATATTTGAGCAATTTGTTGTCCAGCATGAATCATAATCGTTTTAGAGGGAGGCTGAACAAGGATTTGAATTTCTCCAGTGAAATCTGAATCAATTACTCCTGGAACTACAGAAATTCCTTTAAGTGAGGAAGAACTACGCCCTATAATTAATCCTACCTTTCCCTCAGGAAGTGAGTCATAAACTCCTGTAGGGATTTTAGTGTTAGGAGAATCAGATGTTAATATTGTTGAGGTGGAGGCACTGAGGTCCAATCCTGCGCTGCCTGGGGTTGCACGGAAGAGCCCATCGATTGTGATCCTTGAAGGAACGGATTTTGCCTCATTGGATTCCCTGATGTTAATGGGCTGGTAGAATTCTGGTTGTGGCTGACAAAATTTGTCCCCATTATTTGTGGGGCCTGGGACTGGCCCTCTGGAAGTTTCCCTGTGGGTGAGCCTGATTTGGCGGAGATAATATAGTACCATCCTTATGAAATTTAGATTTGCAATCTTTAGTACAATGAAAACCTTTAGCACAACGTCGGCAAGGAGTAGCAGGTTTTTTGTCACCATTATTATTATTATTCCTGTTTCTATATGATGAATCATTTTTGGCAGAACATGTCTAGAGTAATGTCCAGTTTGGCCACACTTAAAGCAAGCATTATTCTGGCCCTGACGTTTCTGCAATACCTGTGTCATAGATTGTCCTTGAAAAGCTGCAGCCATTGCCACACCTTGTAAATATGCAGGAGCTAATTCAGCACATGCCTTAATATAGTCAGATAAATCTCCAGTTTTCTTGATAGGTTTTATCAAAGCTTGGCAAGGGGGAGATGCATTCTCAAAAGCCAATTGCTTAATAATAAGATACTCAGCTACTTTATGGCCAATTTTCCTACTGCTTCACTTAACCGGGCAATGAATTCTTCATATGGCTCATCTGATCTTTGCTTTAGAGTGGTAATGCCAGACACTGTATGATCGGGAGGAGGTAACCTTTTCCATGCTATAATGCTTAAATCACTTACAGCCGCAAGCACATCTGTATGTAAGTTTGCCTGAGCTTGCGTGGTATAATAATCACCTTCTCCCATATACATGTCCTTGCTGACGTTACCCCTTTCCGGATTTCTTTTAATAAGATTTTGTTCTACAATTTTCTTTTTAACTGCCTCTTCATATTCCATTTTCCAAAGCACAAACTGTCCTCCTGACAAACAAGCCTTAGCCACCTGAAACCAATCATAAGGAGTCATCCACCAAGCACGAAGTCCGTCTAAAAAGGTCAATGTAAATAGTGCCGAGGGACCATAATCATGACAAGCAGCTTTCAAATCTTTCAATAAGTTCATAGATATGGGTTCCCATCTAGGGGTTTCAAGTTCTAAATCAACAGGAAAACAATGAAGAGGGTGTTCTGATTCTAAAACCTTTTGTATAGTTCCTCAAAAACCTGGCACATATTTCTTTGGTGATTCTACACTTTGACGACTAGATGGTAGTATGGTCTTATTTTTAGAAACTACAGGAAAAGAAAAATAAGGCAAATCTGGGTTTTTATATTTTGCTTCTTCCTCATTTAATTCTGCATCATCCCCAGGAGATAGATAATCCCTAGGATCATGTCCTTTAGCTGCCTCATCCTCCTCAGATTCTGAATCACTCTTAGGAAAGGAACCATGATTAGGATTAAGTACCAACGCTTTCCGCAAGATGCTTCATAGGGAATATGAATCTTGTGGCATCTGAGTTCCACCGTGAGCATCATACAATTTTTTCATATTTTTGCCTACCTCATCCCATGTTTCTAGTTCTAATGTTCCTTGATCAGGAAACCACGGATTAACTTTCTGTACAAAATCTAGAAAATAATTCACTTTGTCTTTGCTTACCTTAACACCTTTATGCATTAACACTTTAGACATGATTCGAATATAGGCTCGCCATTCTTTGGAGCCACAGTTCCCCATAGCTGTGATAACAAAACCCCAATATACACAAGATACAGTAAAATATATACAGAAACTGAATCATACTATACGGCGATAATAAGTCATACAGTACGTCGACGACACTCTACAACCAGCCCTGCTTGCCTTGTCAGCCCATACTCACTCACGGGGGGCCTGCAGCACCCTAAGGCAAGGTCCGTCCTGAAACGAGATTAATTAGATGAACAAACGGGGGAACATATATATACACTTACCGGAGTCAGGCCCCTGTTCCAGGCACCAACGCTGTTGGGTGCCAGCCCCGACCTGAGGGGAGTTGGACCTGCTCCAGGGAATCAGGATACAGCGAGAAGAAACCACTCGGAGGCAGTCCTTCTGGGTCAGGTCTGGCCAAGCCCGTTCCAAATTTTATTCAAACTTCTTCCACCTTATATAACATTTTCTATCACCCTTAGCAATATGACAAACATTCGTATACCATTCTTCTATCACCCCTAACAATATGACAAACATTCGCCAGGGACTTACACGTCCCACAGGGCATAACGATTTTTACAGAAACATACATCATGAGATTTGTTTGCCCCAACAATCACGAATCCATGAGGTGTATCGTGCTTATGTCAAGATGATAAATGCAGAGCTTTTACAATACTTTCACAAACTACTTTCCATGATTTTAATGATTAATCCATACTTTATAAGTTTATTTTTATTTCTACCTAACATAAAATCTTGAATTTTCTACTAATATTTTATGATTTGACAAAATATAATGTTATGTAATTCTTTAACACTTAACCCAAAACTAATTACTTTTAAGCTATAAAACCTTACAATGACTCATATGAGTCTTTTTAACCACATCTAGATTTAACAATTTTATTTTGTTTATGATTAAACTTTACACTATGCTAAATCTTACAAACTTATCTTATTAATATTTCTTTAATTTAAACTATCATAAATGGGTAACTATCATTAATGTGTGATTCTTATTGTTATAAAACTATAAACTTATTTGTGTGAATCTTATTGTTATAAAACTATAAACTTATTTTTATCCTATCTTCAAACTTAATAAAATTACAAATCTAATTATTTTTGAAATCTATTTCCTTATAAGCTAGTGCATAACCGTTTGTAAGAAATCCCATTGCCATAGTAACTTATTGAACAGTCTGGCTGGGGGCAGAAACCCTAACAGGGGAGTATCGGCATAGCTTGTTCCTTAGCAATCAGCTTGGTTGGAGGCAAAAGCAACAAAAAGAGTTTCGGTACAGAAAGTTTCAATGTATTGAAAGAATCTCAAGATTAGCCTTCAGAAACTTAAAGATAACTTTTAGGAAAAGGAAACTTAAAAGCTTAAAGGAAACTTAAAGGGGTTTTGATAAGTAACTATTACTGTATAAGTCTTTCCAATCAAAATCATAACAATTTGTATAAATTGCTTTTTTTTTTTCAGTTGGAGTCTCACTCGGTGCCCAGACTGGAG
>NW_007259562.1:819087-839668 GCF_000164805.1 Carlito syrichta | reverse complement strand
CGGGAACCTTATTGTCTCAACTGAGAGCCTTGCCTGTCCCACTTACCTGGGAACTTACCCTGTGACTAGTCACCCTGTCCGCGATGAGTTCTGAACAGCTGAGGTCCCCGTACGGGCCACCACTTGTCGCTCACCCCTGACCAGCAGGAAGGAGGCAACAACAACGTGTTCTTCTCAAAGTGGTTTATTCAGCCTTTACACCATGCCAGCTTCTTCTTCTTTCTTCCCCGTTGTCCCGTACTTATATCCCTTGGTCTCCACCCACAAGTCCCGTACCAGCGTGTCAGCAGTTCATAGGCTCTGCAGCATTGCACTTGCGCGGTGCGCAGTGAAGGAGGGCCCGGCGGTATATCATGTGCCTAATCATGGGACTTGGCAGAGGTCCCGGGCGCCATCTTGGCTCAGGCCGCGCTCTCCACATATAGGCACGTGCTAACACAACTGGCTAATTTTTGATTTATTGTAGAGACGAGATCTCGCCAAGCTGCCCAGGCTGGTCTCAAACCTGCTCCCAGGCAATCCACTAGCCTCAGCCCCCCCAAGTGTTGGGATTACAGACCTAGTCACCAAGTCCAGCTAGATTTTTTTTAATCTAACAGACTTAACACCAAAAAAGAAAATGTCAATGGTCAGATAAATGCACTTTTTTCCTGCATCTTGAATCATTTTCTGTATCTTGAATCAAATAATGAGTGTGTTTTTATATAATATGAAGTATATGTAGTTATCTATTAAAATAATGTTTTGTCTGTCTGCATTCATAGACAGAACATACTCTTGTGTATTTTTATTAATATATACTAGTCATACATATTTTAGGGATACATGTGACATTTTGATACCTGTATACAAGGTATAATGAGCAATTCAGAGTATTGGGATAGCCATCACGTCAAATATTTATCATTTCTTTGTGTTGGGAACATTACAAATCTTCCCTTCTAGCTATTTCAAAATATACAATAGATTTGTATATTTCCCTTTCCTTCCCAGCAAGACAGACTCTTTAAAATAATTACTAATGAAAGTTTCTTGCCAAAAATATACACCAATTCCTAACACCGATTAATCAAGGTATTTATTTATAATAATTAGAAGATAATCTAAAATATTACTGAGCTGATGAAAAGAAAGGATCCCAGTTCAAAAGAGGATGCTGAGCAAATGACTGCCACCGAGAGAATAAATTCGGGAAACTGAAAAAATTCTTTCTAATATGCACAAACTGCCATTTAAAAAGAACTTTCTGAAAATCACTAATATTGTGTGAAAACATAAAACATTATTGCTAAAATAAAAACATTAAGAGAGAGAGAGAGAGATGAGACAGCAAAATAGATACTACTAGCCAGTGTGTTGAGGACTAATTCAAGCAACTCTCCAAAGAAGCAATATAAAAATATTAAAAACCTAAGATTATACTTTAAAAGATACAAGGCATAGGGGACAGATCAGGATACTAATTTCCAAAATAAAAAAAGAATAGACTGAAGAGAATAATCAAAAATAAAACAACACTAAATGTTCCTGAGCTAAAAGCTGGGCACAGTGGCTCACACCTGTAATCCAAGCAATTTGGGAGGCTGAGGTAAGAGGATTGCCTGAGCCCAGGGATTCAAGATCAGCCTGGGCAACTTGGCGAGACCTCATCACCACAAAAAATCAAAACATGAACCAGACATCGTGGCACATTCCTGTGGTTCCAGCTACTTGGAAGGCTGAGGCAGAAGGATTACCTGAGTTCAGCAGATCAAGACTTTGGTAGCCATGAATGTGCCACTACACTCCAGCCTGGGCAACAGAGTTAGAGTCCAACTCAAAAAAGAAAAAGAAATGTTCCTGAACTAAAGAAAAAGAGCAGTCTTCAGGTGAAAAGAACTCTCTGAAAGCAGGGCAAATTATTTAGAAGGAAAAAAACCTATGTGTAGAAATAGTCTAGAAAAATGTTTTATAAGGCTAAAAAGAAACTTAAATAGTTTCTAGATAACAAAAACAAACTAGCTAATCTACAAAGGAAAATAAATTAGCAAGCATCAAACTTTCATCGACAACACAGAACGATATAATACAATAAACAGTAACAGTTCTCAAAATTCAATAATCATTTTAACAACCATTTATAACTGAGGGAGAAAGAAATAGTAAGAATGACTGTGTGTGTGCACACAGATTCACATACACTAAGAAGCCAAGCACTGGGATGTAGTGACAGGAACTGGTTTTCTGTGCCTGAGCAAACTTCCTGGTGAAGATTTTTCTCCCTTGCTCCCTCCTGTTAGCCAGGGTGATGATAACCAGGACTTGATCACAGGGTAGCACTCAGTGTCTCTTCCTCTGTGGTTTGAGTCTTCAATAGAGCAGCACAAGAACAAAGCATGGTTGAAGTTAATTCTTCCACTAATGTAATTCTTTCACCTCACCAAGCATATTCTTGCTACTTTGTCATCAACTCTTGTAGAGATTTTTTCCCCCATTTCATTAAATGAATGCATGCCCTTGTTTCATCTCTTTTCTTCTGTAAATCCATTCCCTAAAATCAACTATTTTATTCCTATATAATTTTTGCTTGATTTCTACTTCCATATCTTTTAATAATGTTTTAATACTATTTCCTGACTTATGAAATTAAGATATAATCTAATGTATTTTAACGAATGAGGAATCAGCTGGCTTCCCACTAGCCCTCTTCCGACTTGTTGGCTATTTTGAGTCCCTTATGTATCTATTTTGTATCTTTAGTAAAATATTAACATTGCTATTCCTTTATTCAACAGATGTGGAAGGTATATTTTATAGCAATAAACCACATGCATATGTTGGCCCACTACGAAGCCAAACCTAAAGACGTTGCCACCATTACTTCTCTTCTCACTTTTGAAAATGATATCAATGACCAAAGTCTGCATTTCAGCATCACTCTGTTCTTTTCTCCTGCAACTTTTGTCATCCGCATAGTAAATTTTGCAATGTTAAGGTTATTGGTATTAACATATGGTTAACTCTTCCATGCTTTATTTGTAGGCTGATGCAAACGTTGAAAGCCTTGAAGAGTATTAAGAATGTAATCACTCTGGGAGGCCGAAGTGACCAGATTGCTTGAGCCCAGGAGTTCAAGAACTGCCAGGGCCACATAGCAAAACCTCATCTCTAAAAAAAAAAGAAAGAAAGAAAGAGAGGGGAAGGAGAGGGGAGGGAAAGAAAAAACAAATTAACTGGGTGCAGTGGCATGCACCTGTAGTCCTATCTAGTCAGAAGACTGAGGTGGAAGGATCGCCTGAGCCCAGGAAGTCGAGGCTGCTGTGAGTCATGATCCTGCCACTGCACCCCAGCCTGGGTGACAGATTAAGATTCTGACTAAAAAAAATAAAAGAATATAAATATAGTTTCCTGCAGATCCAAGCAATGCAGATTGATTATTGTCATTTTTAACAGTCTTGTTTTCCCATTTTCTAATTGTACTAATTTTTTTCTTGCCTCTTTATCAGTCCCAGTAGATATAAAATAATAGTAGGTGTTCTATTGAATCACCATTCCTCCTGATGTCCTGGTTCGGATGGATTGCTTTCCAGGCCAGCTGTATGGCTGTAATTCTGGGAATTTTCTTTGAAGCTCTCTTTTTATTATTATTTTAGAGTTGTGGGTTACTTATGTAGGATTTCCTACATAAGTCAGTTGCATGCAGATGAAGTTTGAACTTCTAGGGGGCCCTCTCTCCCCCCATTAGTAGACCTGGTGCCCAGTGTGTGGCTGTGTACCCCCCACCCCGCCTTCACTCCTTCCCTCCCTCTCTCCCTCTCCTAATAGTGTCTAGCATCTGCCATTCCTACCCCCATGCTCATGTGACCCGTGATCAGGGCCCACTCATGAGTGAGAACATGCGGTGTTCAGTTCTTTTTTTCTGTGAGAGTTCACTTAGCATGACGGTCTCCAGCTCTTCTCAGCTTTTCTAAAGACAATCTGACTCCACTATTTCAAGGATGCCAAGATCTTTTCTGTTTTAATTTTCTTCCTCATTTGGATGCAGCCCAACCTCAAATAACTTCCCTGTGGGAGTGTAGAAGATATTTTATAAATCTTTTGGCATTATTCATTATAACGTTAAAGTGATTTCTTCCCTGTCTTCTAACATTCAACATTGTTGTTGGAAAATGCGATAGCAGACATCATTTTTATGCAAGATCACATTTTTTT
Source organism: Carlito syrichta (assembly GCF_000164805.1). Taxonomy (NCBI): domain Eukaryota; kingdom Metazoa; phylum Chordata; class Mammalia; order Primates; family Tarsiidae; genus Carlito; species Carlito syrichta. The sequence continues at coordinate 835,477 of NW_007259562.1, read as the reverse complement.
CCCCTTAAGAAAAATTTTAGAACCTTCTTTCTATCCTTAGCAATCTGAATTTTCACAATGGTATGTCTAGTGATATGTCTTCATTCATTGTTCTGGGAACTCAGTGCAGTTTTTAATTGTAAATTTCAGCATTGAAAAATGATCTTGTATTTTTTTTAATTTAATAATTTTCTCCATATACTTTCTTTGTCTTCTCTTTCTGGAATCCTAGGTAGTTTATCTTTTGACTCTTAAATTATGCATCTTCTTTTCCACTTTCTGCTTAATTTCTCATCATTCTTTTCAAATTTTCTATCAAATTGTTTTCTGGCAATATTGTGACACTCTCAGGGTCAGTACATTAGACAGTTATCTGGGTTGTTATGTCATGAGGGACACAGGGGTATTGGCATGCTGAGGGCACATACAATAACATACTGTGAGGGAGAAGGGATAGTTGGAGAGGAAAAATAAAAGAACTGTTTGTGAGATCAGGAGACAAACCCACAGACTTTCAAAAGAACCATATGAGACCAGGCACAGTGGCTCACGCCTGTCATCCCAGCACTTTGGGAGGCCAAGGTGAGAGCATTGCCTTAACCCAGGGATTCGAGACCAGCCAGGGCAACGTGGCAAGACCTCTTCTCTACAATAAATCAAAAAAGTAGCCAGGCATAGTGGCATGTACCTGTAGTCCCAGCTACTAGGGAGACTGAGGAGGAAGGATTGCCTGAGCCCAGCAGGTCAAGGCTACAGTAGTTGTGATTGTGTCACTGCACTCCAGCCTGGGTGACAGAGTGAGACTCAGACTCAAAAAAAAAAAAAAATCATGTGTGTAAGGTATGGATATAAAGCAAAGATTCAAATTTAATAAGCATCTATTACCTACACAGATCTGTTTTCTTGAATTTTTCCACCAGAATCTCTGCTTCCCTACACAACAACACACAAACACAGACTCTCCAATAAGTCACCATATTCTTAAAACTTGGTCTCATCACTGCTAACATTAATTGACTGACTCAAGGGTTGACATCTTATCAAGATAAGTCCCTCAATCCACGTTTCAATGACTTTTTAAAATAAGGATTTTTTTGTTTTTTCTTACAATAGTTTTAGATTTATGCAATAGTTGTACAGATTGTATATCATATACCCACACCTGGCTTCTTCTATTATTAATATCTTACATTAATGTGGTACATTTCTTATCATTAATGAACCAATATTGATACATTATATTAAGATATTCCTTGTTTTTGAGGACCTTGACAGTTTTGAATAGTACTAGTCAGGTATTTTGTGAAATGTCTCTCAACTATAATTTATCTGCTTTTTTTCTCATGATTACACTGTGGTTATGAGTTTTGGAAAGAGACTACAGAGACCAAGTGTCATTCTCATCGCATCACATCATGGTACTTACTATCAACATGGCATCACTTTTGATGTCAACCTTGATCACCTGGCTGAAGTAGTGTTCGCCAGGTTTCTCTACTGTAAAGTTACTCTTTTCCTCCTCTCTATACTGTAGTATTCAGAAGATCTTTGGTGTCAGTCTTCTGGCTTGCCAGCCCCACTTCTGATGTTTAGTTTTACTGTTTTCCATTCTTACAACCCCCATCTTGCCTCCCTCTCTTCACCAAACTTCCCTTTTCTGTACTAGTTTTACTATAAGATCTCTTTCAGCTATTGGTGGAACATCCTAACTATCACATCGGTACTCAGTATTTGCATAGCATAGTATATATTATAATGAAAATATAGGATTTATAGGAAAACGTTTTGTATTTAATCTTTTATTTAAATATGCGGGGTACAATTCAGGGTTAGGTATACAAATGTTCATTATGCAGGTACTCTTGTTGATGAGGCGTGTCCCCCCTCCCCTGTCAGTTTCCCACTACTGTACAGGAAAATGTTATTCCATTTCAAGAACAAAGTTTTAAGGTAGATATTATTTCACTATCACAAAGTAGAAAACTGTCATTCAGAAAGATTCACTGACTTGTCAGACACAATATATGGTGAAGGTGAGTTTCAACTAAGGTCTTCTGACTCCAACTACCACACCTCTCCACACTATCATGCTGCATGCATTAAATGATTGCCAAGTTAAGCCACAGTCTTATTCTCTGGTGGAAGGGAAAATGTAGTGACCTTATGCGGTTGTCTTAGCACAGCCCAGAAAATCATCAGATCTGCATATATAACCAACCTGATGATACATCTGGTTCATCATTTTACAGAAGCAGTAAAAGTGAATTCTTCTTTTCACAAATGTATTGTGGCAAGCATGAAAATGTTAAAGGAGCAATCTGATTGATCATTGTTAATGGTTTGTAATAACAACCGAAAGCATGATTCATTTTATCTTAAATCTTTAGTTACACTATAACTCAAAACAATTACAGGAGTTTTAAGTGTTGGATTGACTTTTCTTTTTCATTGGAATCTAAAAGCCACCTCTACCTGAAAGGTATATAAAAGGCTTTAATACAAACCTATGTAGATTGAGAGATTTACTGGAGGCCACTTATTTAATAGTTATGCATATTTCAAATAAGGCTACTGTGTTAGTTTTCTATTACTACTCTAACAAACTGCCACAAATTTAGTTACTTAAAACACCATAAGTTTATTATCTTATAGTTGCTTAGATCAGAAGTCTGACATGGGTTTTGCTGGACTAAAATTAAGTGCTCTGTCTGTTTCTCGAGGCTCTAGGGGAGGGTTCATTTCCTGGCTCACTCAGGTTGTTAGCAGAATTCAGTTCTTTGTGTCCCAAGACTCAAGTCCTTGTTTCTTTGCTGGCTGTCAGCTAGGGGCTGTTTTCATCTTCTAGAATCTTCTGCATTCGTTGGCTCAGGGCTTCCTTCCTCTATCTTGAAAACCAGCAATGTGGGTGAAGTCCTTCCCAAGTTCCAAATCTCTCCTCCTTTTTCCATCTCAGCCCTCTGACACAGTCAGGAAAAGTTGTCCACGTTTAAGGACTCCTATGATTAAATTGGACCCACATAGGTAATCAAAGATAATCTCCCCATTTTGTTGTCTGTTCCTTTAATCACATCTGCAAAATCCTTTTTACCATGTAAGATAACATCTCCACAAGTTCCAGGCTTTAGGGTATGAGCATACTTGAAGACTGTTATTCTGCCCACCACTGCTGCCACATCCCTGTAACTTTCAATCACACAAATTTCTATAGCCATGTATCCATTCCAATGTAGACACTGAAAAAAAGTGTTTTTTTAATTTAAAAAAGACTTCTATAGTAATTTCAACTCCACACATTAATTTACAGCATTAGAATAAATGTTTTAAACTTTTTCTTCACTTTGAATGCTTTCTTAACTTTTCTTCCCAAGAAAAATTTGTGCTGTGCCCATAAAATTTAACAAATAAATGTAGACAAGAATTTCATCCATGTTGGATTTTATAAACCACTTTCATGAACAAACACATTTAACAAGTTCCGTTTGCCTTTTTTCTCATACAATCATCCATTGACTTAATTTGATTTCATAGAGATTTAGGGATGCTGTCTCTCTTCTTGAATGTTGAAATTATGCTTTCACAGTAGATAGATTTTCTGAGGAATAAGATTCATTTGTACTTTTTTTCTATGTGAGGAAATTAAAATTTTCAGCTTCACCAGAGGCTATTTCATCTTTGAACAGTGACTAGTTAGCTCTCAATAATGAGATCTGACTTCCACTCAACCTAAATAAAACATTTAAAACACTACTTAATTAACAATAAAATGATTTTTCCAGTAACCAATTACCTAAAAAAATTATTATATAAATCTCTAGTTTTCCTTTTCTCTGTTAATACTTAGTTTCTATATCAGAAAGGTCAGAAGAAATAAAAGGTGCAATTTAAAATTAGTTGGTATTGATGTAATACTGTTTTAATAACTCTGGTAAAGAATGGGTATTAATTTATAAATATAATATGTGACTTTAATGAAATTTTTGAGCTTTTTCTTCAACTCCATGAAAAGGTCTGCTAAATCTGATTCCCTGTGCCAGTTTTTCTATCCTTCCTTCCCATAAACTTACACATAACCATCTTCAAATATCACATCTATGCAGTTGAACCTCAAATCTGCATTGCTTGACTATTAAATGGTCCATTCTCCATTCCAACAGGCTGTATTTAAATATTCCCTATCAACTCAGAATCAAAATATTAATACTTTAGTCATCAATCTCACTATTATCATAATTATTGTACTTAGCGAGTTAAAGAGGGAAAACACAAGGGCAGCAGGAAAAAAACCAAAAAACTTGTCAGTGAAATGTCCCAGAAATTAAAGGGGTGAGGAGTTTGATTATTCGGCATTGGAAAATGAATCAGTCAGCTGTGCTGAATTCTATACACACACAAGGAAAAAGAGAACTGAAGCAAGGTCTTGGGTAAACTGGCAGAAAATTCTTCTAAAAGTTGTGGGGCTGGTCATGGGGCTCATGCCTGTAATCCCAGCACTTTGAGAGGTTGAAGCAGGAAGATCGCTTGAGCCCAGGAGTTCAAGAGCAGTCTGAGAAACATAGTGAGACCTTATCTCTACAAAAAAATTCAAGAAGTTAGCCATGCAAGCATGATACTAGCTACTTGAGAGGCTGAGGTGGGAGAATCTCCTGAGTCCATGAGTTGGAAACTGCAGTGAGCCATGATCATGCCACTACGCTCCAATCTGGGTGACAGAGCGAGACCAGGTCTCTCAAAAAATGTTTTTTAAAAATTTCTGGCCCGGCTCAATGACTCAGCCTGTAATCCCTCGCTTTGGGAGGCCGAGGTGAGTGAATTGCTTGAGCCCGTGGGTTCGAGACCCGCCTGGGCAACTTGGCGAGACCTCATCTCCACAATAAATCAAAAATCAGCCGGGCATGGTATTGTGCACCTGTAGTTCCGGCTACTTGGGAGGCTGAGGTGGAAGGATGGCCGGAGCCCAGCAGGTCGAGGCTGTGGTGGCTGGGAGCGGCCACTGCACTCCAGTCTGGGCGACAGAGTGAGACTCCAACTCAAAAAAAAAAAAAATTCTGCCAATTGACTCTCCCAAAACAATAGAAAAGAAGGCCTGTTTTGGACTCCTGATAGAAAGATGGAAGAAATGGGATGAAGAAAAAATAACAAAAGCTACATAACAAAATTATGTCTTCAAGGCATAAATCTGATTATATTCCCAGACTCCACCTCTTGAGAAAGTTCACAAAGCAATCTATTGCCATTGAGTCTTCGACATCCTGAGCAAGTGCTCAATGCCTTAAGATTTACAGAAACATGGAAAAGCATCTTTGTTTTGGATAAAGTTTAAGGAGTTCCTTGCATATCAGCAAACTTCACAAGCCTCCAGCTGTGGAGACAGGGGCTGAGGGTCCAGCATAGCCACTGTCAGCATCGACTGTCCCTCAAGAGCACAGCACACACAACTGCTTGGCTGTGAGCTCCCTAGGGAAGCAGATGCAGTTAATTTGTAGATTCTCCTTCCCAGGTGCTGGCATCGGATCCAGGAAGCAGAAAAGAGACGTGAATAAGAAGCAAATCAGACACCACATGCAAAAATCTTGAAGTGCAGAAAATCTGGGGACCCAGCTGCTCTAGCTGTTCATTGAATAGTGTCTCTTTAATCATCTTGGAACTTTTCATTTCATTAGGTTTGTTTGTATTTGTTATTTATTGATGTGTAAGAAATTATGCCCAAACAATGTCTTAAAACAAGCATTTATTATCTCAGTTTCTATGGGTCAGAAATCTGGGAGCAGCTTAGCTGGATGATACAGCCATAGTCTCTCATGAGGTTACAATCAAGATGTCAGCCAGAACTACGGTCAACTGAGAGCTTGACTGGGGCTGGTGAATTTGCTTCCAAGCTCATCACTTATGTAGCCATTGACCATGGCAGCTTGCTTCCCCTAGAGTAAATGATGGGAGGTGGGGGGAGAAAAAGAGAGAGAGAGAGAGAAAGTGTAACTAATAAAAAAATAGAATTTGTCACAATCTCAGGAGGACCAGAGCGTCCATCTTGGAGATGCCACAGGTAAAAACAGAAACCAAACAAAGAACTGAGTACCACATGTTCTCACTCTTAAACAGACCCTGAAAAATTAACATAATACTATTTTAAAAAGGGATTAGCAGTAGAAGGAAACTGCCAGGGATGGGGGACACACCTCATCAATAAGGGTACCTGACCTCAAACCAGGCAAAGTGGGGACTGATCATGTATATATCTAATCCTGAATTGTACCCCTTAAAATAAAAATAAAAGCAGAATCCAAACTAGGCAGGAAATGTCTCAGATGGTATATTGGGCAGTTCAAACCACTGAGTAACAAATTAAAAAACAGAATCTCCATTATTGATTCCTTTAAAAGTCAGATTTGACTTGCCAGAAAAGAATGGATTCTTTATGGCATATGATCTTTAACTTCTACTCTTTCATATCAAATCTTAAGCACTTCACTGGTGACACCATTGCCTATGCATTTAAGTGCAAAGAAAAACTGGTGAAATTAATTTCTGGCTTCTATCTTGGGGAAGATAATGCCCCAATATAAGATGAAAAATTTTCCAAACTAAAGTAGGATATTCCAAAGATGCTGAATGAGTGCAATGGCTCACACCTGTAATCACAGTACTTTGGGAAGTTGAGGCGGGAGGATTACTTGTGGCCCAGAGTTCAAGACCAACCTGGGTAACATAGTGAGACTTCATCTCTACAAAAAATAAAACAATTAGCCGGGCATGGTGACACATGTCTATAGTCCCAGCTACTCAGAAAACTAAGGAGGAAGGATCACTTGAACCCAGGGGTTGGAGGCTGCAGTAAGTTGTGATTGTGCCACTGCACTCCAGCCTGGGCCACAGAGTGAGACTCCAACTCAAAAAAAGAAAGATGCTGAACTACAGCAAAACCTAAAAATGTTCATCGCATTCTCCACCTAGCTTTCCAAAGTTAACTAACACTCTCTTCTGTATGTATACTTGTAAACAGAAGTAGCAAACTTAACATAATGTTAATGTCCTAACATAATGCCACTATCTTTTCTACAATTGAAAATAGATGTGTGTCCCCCATGAGAAATCAATTTTTAAATCATATATAGACAGTGATTGAGATAGATAGATAGATAGATAGATAGATAGATAGATAGATAGATAGATAGAATGGATAGATAGATAGATCCATAACCCATGGCTATTATCCTTAGATCTGTATCATTATAATGTCCCTATCATAACATTCTGTAATCTGTGGACTAAGTTGTAAAGTTAAATACTGCCAACACATCCTATATAAGATAGGATATTTGTGAAATAGACTATTTGTAGGATATCTGCTAAAGGATATAAATAATTGAGAGAGCACAAGTTGAAACAATAATAGATAAAAGAGGTCTGCAAGTGGGCGTAAGACTATAGCTGACAAATTAAGACCACAGTTTCCAGATTCCTTTGTTCTAAGCCAGCAGTTCATCTGGTTTCGGTTCTTTATCTGGTGAAATAACTCAAATTTTTTGCCCCATTAAAGTATTGGAGACCTGGTACTTGGGATGACTACAGTTTAACCATTAAACTGTAGTCTTTACTATCTGATGTGTCAATACTGATAGGAAGCCAAGTGATCTTCTGGGTTCAAGACAACTTTCCTGACCCTCTCGAAGTATAGCAGCAGCCATGGTTCCTTTTAATACAAGCTCATTTACTCCCAACCAACTTTGCAATCCCTTTTATGTGCCTGTTTATCCAATGGCATGAAGAATTAAACATGGGCAGATGTCTCTCTTGACTTTCAATTCAATGGTATTATTATCATGTCATCCAGTGAAACATTCTTATTCAAGTGAGAGAACTTCATTTTCAAATTCCATGAAAGTATATTTGGTTTCTGTACAGATGCAAATTTGGGTGTCTGGGTGTCTCTAGGAATGATTATTTAGCTGCCAAACCTTTCAAACAAGTTAAGCCAGAACTGTGGGAATGAACGCAAACTATTGTTTAAAAATAAAATAGGTGTAACAGTAAGAGATGAGATACCAATCTTATTTGCACTCTTGATTCTAAGATCCTTGTGTTCTGACTTTAGGACAAACACATTTTGACTACTGGTTCAGTGCATAATGGTTGTAGGACATTACTCCAACCTAGCAAGTATTATCTTCTTGCTGATATTCTAATTGGGTTTTCAATAGATTCAGTTTCATAAGAATTTTTTTTGTCAGGTGGTAGATGGAATATATGATAATATTAGTGAAACTTATAATTGAAAGTTTTTGCCTTTTTTCACTCTGAAATGGGTACTTCTTAGCTGACATTCTCCAGATAAACAGAACAAAGAGCCAGTAGAATTTGTGGTGTGTGTGTGTGTGTGTGTGTGGAGAGAGAGAAATTTATTATAAAAAACTGGCCAGGTGTGGTGGTGCACACCTGTAGTCCTAGCTACTCTGAGAGCTGAGAGGTGATATAATTGCTTAATGCCAGGAGTTTGAGACTGTAGTGTGCACTATGATTATGCCTGTGAATATCCACTTTGCTCTAGTATGGGCAACATAATGAGACTCTGTCTCTTTAAAAAAGAAATTCCTGCCGGCTCAGCGGCTCAGCCTGTAATCCCGCGCCTTTGGGAGGCTGAGGTGAGTGGATTGCCTGAGCCCGCGGGTTCGAGACCCGCCTGGGTGGCGAGACCTCATCTCCACAATAAATCAAAAAAATCAGCTGGGCATGGTAGTGCATGCCTGTAATTCCGGCTACTTGGAAGGCTGAGGCGGAAGGATCGCCGGAGCCCAGCAGGTCAAGGCTGCGGTGGCCGGGAGCGGCCACTGCACTCCAGTCTGGACGACAGAGTGAGACTCCAACTCAAAAAAAAAAAAGAAATTCCTTCACACTATGGTGAAGGTCCCAAAATCTACAGTCAACAAGCTGGAGTCCCAGAAGAGCCAGTGGTGTAAATTCAAGTATAAATCTGAAGGTCTGAGAACTAGGAGAGCTGATGGTAAGCTCCAGTTTAAAGGCCAGTAGCTCAAGACCCAAGAACAGCTGATGCTTCGGCTTTAGTGTAAAGGCAAGAAAAAGCCAATAACCCAGCTCAAAAGGTAGTCAGGCAGGAGAATTTCCCTTTACTTGAAGGAGGGTTAGGCTTTTTGTTCTATCCAGACCTTCAAATGATTGGATGAGACCCATCCACAATGGGGAGGCCAATCTGCTTCAGTTAATCCACCAATTCCAAAGTTAATATCATTCAGAAATACCCTCACAGACACACGCAGAATAATGTTTAACCAAATATCTGGCACCCCGTGGTTCACTCAAGTTAAAACATAGCCGGGCACGGTGGCTCACACCTGTAATCCCAACACTTTGTGAGGCGGAAGCAAGAGGACTGTCTGTGTTCAGGGGTTTGAAACCAGCCTGGGCAACTTGATGAGACCTAGGCTCTACAACACATCAACATTTTAGCTGGGAGTAGTGGCATGCATCTGTAGTTCCAGCTATTTGGAATGCTGAGGCAGAAGGATCACCTGAGCCCAGTGGGCCAAAGGTACTGCATTCCAGCCTAGGTGACAGAGTGAGACTCCTGCTTCAAAAAAAAAAAAAAAAAAAGTTAGCATATAAAATTAACTATTACAGGTACCTTATTTGAAAACAAAAATCTCATGCCTTGACAATGAATAGGTGTTTTCTAAAAATGTCTCCCCAAGAGTCCTGTTCCCTGGTTGTTAAATTAAACACTGATTTCTAAAATCTATGAACTGTATCAGAAGGAATACTGTGAAAGGGTTTTGGAGATGTAATTAAGGTTATTAATCGGATGACCTTAAAACAGAAAATTTGTCCTGGATTATTTAAAACTAATGTAATTATTCGAGCCCTTAAAAGCAGAAGGCAGAAGAGTCAGCAAAAAGAGATGTGGCAGAAAACGTGTTAGAGAGATGAGCTCAAAGTCTTGAAGTGTGAAAGGGACTCAAATCACCATCGTTGACTTTGATGGAGGCTACAAGCCAGAGAATGTGTGTAGCCTCTGGAAGCTGAGAATGACCCAGCTGACAGCCAGCAAGGAAATGGAGACAGGTATCCTACAACAGCCTGGAAATGAGTTCTGCGAACAACCTGAATGAGCATGGAAATAAATTATCTCCTATATTCTCCAGAAAATAGCACATCCTTGCCAACAACTTGATTTCAGCTTTGGAAGACTGAGTGGTGGTCAGCTGAGCCATGATGTAGAGATAATGAACAGGTGCTTTTATAAATAGCAACTCGATGTATGGTGATTTTTTAACACAATTAGACATTCAGTAAGTGCCCAGATAGTGTTTCTGCAAAAGCATGGTCATCAGAGACAGCAAGTGGAAATACAAGACCAGCCTGGGTAACATAGTGAGACTTCATCTCTACAAAAAATAAAACAATTAGCCAGGCATGGTGACATTATCTAGCCTCCCAAGAATAGCCTCCCAAGAATAAATAAATAAATAAATAAATAAATAAATAAATAAATAAAACATATTTCTCTTATATGTTGCTCTGGGTCCTGTAATCAACAAAGTGGCTGGTTGGATAACACACTGTGATTCAGAGTTGGTTGATACTGATGGCAAATCAATCGTGCTGAAGCCATGCATAACCTACAACTCTTAGTTATAGTTATGTTACCTTGTATGTGTACCCATTAAGCAAGCACTGGGATAACTAGAAGTGGGAGAACAAATCCCCTTGTCTACTTGATCCTTGAGAACCTCTTCTGCAGTGGGTCACTGAAGTACAAATATTCTCACATCCCAAAAGATGCATCTACCTACCATTATCATCTGTCCTTCACTGTTATTCCACCCAATTATCTGAAAATGTGATGGATATAGATCCATTTTCTCGGGCCATGTCTCCCAGGCAAATTGGACAACAGAATGTACTGGCTTATGTTTTGCCCACTGGGAGGATTTCTCATCCTCACACTCCTTCAGGGCCACCTCTGAAGTCTATAACAGCGATCACTAAATAGACTGTTTCTTTTTCTTCCAAATACACTCACCTGAGGAAGCTCCCTCTGTAATCACAGGCAACAGTTGTGGGGAAAATCACTTGCAGAACTAAAGGGGCTTCTTTTGCTCTAGAACCTTCTCTGAGCTGGCTGGTAGCCTTTTGGGTCACTTGGTTAAAGGTTTGGAATAGATATGCATGCCTTTTCTAAAATCCAAAGAAGACCATCAAGCATTGTATTGTTTTTCCAGCACAGTAGTAGAGAAAGCAAATCTCACAGAAGTTGAAAACAGACAAAACCAGATATTTTTTCTTCATATCTATGTCCTGTTCAGGAAGGATTTCCAGCATAAAGATCTGAGACAAAAATAAAATTTTTAAAGTGCAGTATCTGAAAATGTAACTTGGTGTTAATTCTATGGAAGAAAGAAATAAGGGGAGGCAAGGCGCAATGGCACACGTCTGAAATCCCAGCATTTTGGGAGACCAAAATGAGAGGATTGCATGAGCCCAGGAGTCAGTTCAAGAGCAGCTTGGGCAACATAGTGAGACCTTGTCTCTGCAAAAAATTAAAATTTAAAAAATTAGTCAGCCGGGCTCGGTGGCTCAGCCTGTAATCCCACACCTTGGGAGGCTGAGGTGAGTTAATTACCTGAGCCTGCGGGTTCGAGACCCACCTGGGCAACTTGGTGAGACTTCATCTCTACGACAAATCAAAAAATTAGCCGGCCGTGGTAGCATGCGTGGTAGCCGTGAGTGGCCACTGCACTCTAGTCTGGGCGACAGAGTGAGACTCCAACTCAAAAAAAAAAAAAAATTAGTCAGACATGATGTCGCACATCTGTTGTCCCAGCAACTTGGGAGACTAATGCAGAAGGATCTCTGAAGTTCAAGAAGTAGAGGCTGTGGTGAGCCATGATTGAGAGAGAGAGAGAGAGGGAAAGATAGAGAGAGAAAGAGGTAGGGAGGGAGGGAGGGAAAGACAGAGAGAGAGAAAAAGAAAGAAAGAAAAAAGGAAGAAAAAAGAAACAATATTATAATGCAAAAACAAGCAGAGCCTAATAATTCTTATTCTGGTGATTATTTTATCTTATGCATTAATTATTTAAGCAAATTGATTTTAATTTCCTGTACTTTTGAAAAACACAGAGATTAATAAGGCACCTGTGCAAAGATGACTCAAACTCATAAAACATGCCATACTTTTCCAGTACCTACCACAGTGTCTGGCTTTTTTTACAGTCTCAAGAATCATTTCCTTGAATTGCTGATAAAATAGTTCTAAAGATGTCTCTCAGCATCGCTGTGGTGGTGGAGCAGATACAGCATGAATCTTAGAGCCAGAAAACATCTGGATTCGAATCTCACCTAGAATCCCTATTAGTTCTGTGACCCGGGGAAAATTTGTTAGGCACTGTTTTTGATTAAATAATGTCCCCCTGAAAGATGTCCTCATCCTAATCCTTAAAACCTATGAATATGTTGCCGTACATGGCAAAAGGGACTCTGTAGACGTGATTAAGTTAAGGAGCTTGAAATGAGGATACAGTGTTATTCTGAAATATTCAGGTGAACCCGGTGTAATTACAAGAGTTCTCACAAAAGGGAAGTAGGGACTAGGAGTGGTGGCTCACACCTGTAATCCCAGTGTTATGGGAGGCCAAGGTGAGAGGATTTACTTGAGCCTAGAAAAATACCCTGTCTCTAGAAAAAAAAAAAAATGTAGGAAGGTCAAAGAACTGTGACGGTGGAAGCAGAGATTTAGGAAACAGAAGGATCACAGCCCAGCTGAAACTTTGATTTTAGAAGATCTGACCTCCAGAACTGTAAGAAGATAAACTTGTGTTGTTTTAAACCACTAAAACTGTGGTAATTTGTTACTACAGTAATAAAAAGCGAATTCAGTCACTTCAAACTTTAGTTTCCTTCCGGGACAAATGGGAGTAATGTAACCATACTGTGAGGATTAAAAATAATTTTAGGCTGAGAGTGGTGGCTCACATCTGTAATCCCAGCACTTTGGGAGGTTGAGGCAAGAGGCCTGAAGTTTGAGATCAACCTGAGCAACATAGTGAGACCTTGTCTCTATTTTTAAAATATATAGAATAATGATAATAATTTTAAAGCACTCAACACATAGTATTTAGTAAGTAGCACCTATTAAAACACTTACTGGATTGTTGGAAATGAAGTCAGACTGACAGGTAATACTTTCCAAGCTCTATTACTTACCAATTCTGAATTTCCCCACTAAATCAGAGCTAAGAATAGACTCATCCCATCAGACTGTTGTGAAGATTAACCAAAATATTTCACATAAAATATTTCGTCCTATACCTGATACAAGTTAGCACAAAATAAATGCTGGCTACAACTACCAGTGCAACGCCTACTACCACTGTTCCTTTTTGCAATTTCACCACTGAAGCACTCAGAAACTATCTCTGTAATTTTAAAAGCTGTCCCTGTAATTTCCTGCCAGCAGATGACTATATCTCGCCATGGTCACTCCTCTGATCTTCAAAGCTTGAAGTTTGTCAGGGGCTTAAAATGGTAGCTCTATCCTGAGCTCACCCAGATTTAACCTTACCATCGATTTCCCCCAATCCATTTCCCAAAAAACAAAACCTCTTTATTAAAATAACTAACCTAGGCTTTAGTAAACATACTAAATGCAATAATGGTAACAATACTAAAAGCAATAATGGTTTTAGCCTTAGTAAACCTAACCCCTAAGGTGCAATTATATTTTCCTTCCTTGTCCCAAACATTTCTTTCAACTTATTCTCAGTTAGTCCTTACAAATATTTCTTCCTGACCTGTAGAAAATTTAAAATACATAGTCTACGGCTCACATCATGATAAACCGTGAAAACTGTGTTAAACAGCACCTGTTTCAATACCACTCTTTTAACTTATAAACTTTTAACTTGTTTTATATTTTTAAGTTTCTACATGCAGCATTGAACCCCTTTTAATAACAAATTAAAAATAAAATAGAACAGGAAATATAAATTAAAATGTTCAACATGCATAGACATGACTTATGACTAGTTTTAAAGGACTTAGAAAATGAAAAAAATGTTAAATAAAGTTAACTTTTGATTTTTATTAAATTTTCTCCTGGCCGGACCTACTGGCTCACGCCTATAATCCCAGCACAGTGGGAGACCAAGGCAGGAGGATTGCTTGAGTTCAGAAGTTTGAGACCAGCCTGAGCACTAAAATAAGACCCAGTCTCAATAATAAATAAATAAGTAAAAGTTTTCTTCAAATAAGTGAATGAATGAATGAAGACTACTCTTTTCTTAATTATGACACTGACAGAAATGAAAAGAATGAAAGACATTTCAGACAAAAGCAAAACCATAAGGAAAATGCTCTGTGCTGTGTTTGTGAACTAATGGGAAAAGTTCAAAGAATGAAGAGGAGAGAATTTTAAAATACTAGAGAAGACAACAGAAGCCTAATAGCGATGGGAAGTCCTAGCGGTAGTGTCTGGAATCCTCGGAGTGATTAGGCTTTGAAAGAAGCACACTTGCTCTGAATCACTATTGCTGTGCAATAAATTGCCCCACAACTGAAAAAAAAAAGTCTTCTTCTAATAATATGTTCATGAGCATCACAATAATTGTCACCAGGAAAAACCAGAAGAGGGAAAGAAATTTCAGCTTACATGGAAACTTGGTTAATTTTTCATTTTGGATGAAAGACTAAGGTGTGTGCATTTACAATATTTATATCTGTACTTGCTATAATCTGAATGTTTATGTCCCCCCAGAATTCATATGATGAAACTCATCTCCCAGTGAAATGGTGTTGGAAGGTGGGCCCTTTGGGAAACAGTTAGTTCAAGAGGGCAGAGCCCTTAGAAGTGAGATTTGTGATTAATGGTAGTCAATACCTGTCTGGGGATGGAGGGGCACACCTCATCAACAAGAGTACCTGCACAATGCATATCTGTATACCTAACCCTTAACTGTACCCCACAATTTTAAAATAAAAAATAGGTTAAAAAAATAAAGTGAGATTAATGCCCTTTTATAAAAGAGGCATGTGAGGATACCTCTAGAAGGTGCCATCTATGAAGCAGAGAACAAGCCAGACACTGAATCTTCTGGCAGCTGAATATTGGACTTCCCAGCCTCCAGAACTGTAAGCACTCAATTTCTGTTGTTTATAAATTACACAGTCAAAGGCATTTTATTATAGCAGCTCAAACTAAGACGGAATGCATTCATATCAATTGACTAAGTCAACATAAAATTTATTTTTTATGAACTAAATTTGATTTAGAGTACACATATAATTTCACAACCAAAACAGGATACTTTTGAAAGTCTGAAGAGGACACTTTTAATAATTATGTCAGAAAATAGATGTAAACTGGTTCTATTCTCGACAGCCTGGGCATGTGGTCAACATGGTCATTGTTATTTGGATGGATGTGGGTATCACCCCACAAGGAAAGAGTTGGAGAGGCAAGAAAGAAGATACCACCTTAAGAAAGCTGACTCTGCCTTCCTGTTTACCTTCCCTTTAGCTGGTGTCATAATGTCCTTTAAAGTTTGCTTGGCTCTCTGGATTTCAGGCTACCTTAGAACACCAAAGAAGGAAACAAATTTTGGACACTCACCACCATTCTTCCCAACCTCAAGTTTATCACCTTTCACAGTCTGTTTTCTGGTGTAATCACATGCACATTAATCAACAAACTTTACTTTAGGGCTTATTATGTACTGTGTACAGTACATTTAGAGAGGGTAAGAATTCCTAAGGAGCAGTAAATCATATAGCAGAGACAAATTTAAACACAAGCGTTCACCATGTTCTCAGATCAGGGTTGTCCCTATTGCATAAGACAAGTAGAGGTGGGGACGTGTGCACAAGGTAGAATGAGAATGAACAGGAGGGGGTGCCTAAAAAAGTTAATGGAATACTGACATGGTGGCACACACCTGTAGTCCCAGCTACTTAGGAGGCTGAAGTGGAAGGATCACCTGAGCCCGGAGTTCGAGGCTATGGTGAGTCATGAGCATGCCACTGCACTCCAGTCTGGACTACAAAGTAGACTCTGACTCATTTAAAAAAAAAAAAAAAAAGCCAATAGATAAACAGAAGTCATTTAAAAGAGTGTACCCCTGAAAGAAGAACCACCCTCTAGCCATTCCAAGCAGGGGAAACAAAGTAAAAGGGGCAGAAACTCGCAAACCTGGTCCAGGGGGAAACTGTGATACAAGGTATATGGTGCCACTGATGGTGACGAGGGTCAAATGGACATATAGGCTTTGGTGGACTCATGGAGGGTTTTGCTTGCCAAGCTAAAAAACTTGGATCAAACCGGGCTCGGTGGCTCAGCCTGTAATCCCGCGCCTTTGGGAGGCTGAGGTGAGTGGATTGCCTGAGCCCGCGGGTTCGAGACCCGCCT
>NW_007259562.1:818519-818793 GCF_000164805.1 Carlito syrichta | reverse complement strand
AAAAAAAAAAAAAACAAAAAACTTGGATCATAATCTATGTGGAAAGGTACCCATGGAGGCAATTAAACAGAAACAGGAGGTATGATTAGATTTAATCAGAAGATAACTCTGAGTTAGAACAGGGTTCCATTTAAGGAGAATGAACAGATCCAGGGGAAGGGGGGGGTGGGACTGTCAGTTGAGGAAAACTGCTAGGGGATGGAGGGGCACACCTCATCAACAAGGGTACCTGCATGATCAATGTTTGTATACCTAACCCTGAATTGTACCCCAC
>NW_007259562.1:813191-818431 GCF_000164805.1 Carlito syrichta | reverse complement strand
TCCAGTCTGGGTGACAGAGTGACACTCCAACTCAAAAAAAAAAAAAAAATGCCAGACAGTGACTGCGTTGCCCAGAAAAGTCAATGGTTCTCAACCCTGGGTGAACATTAGAACAACAACCTGGGACCTAATCTTAGGCCTCATCCCCAGAGGCTCTGGTTCAACTGGCCAGAAGTGGGCCCAGAAATACATACATTTAGTTTAGGTATATATTAAGTTAAGGAAAGTTTGAATGCCCTACTAGTGTTGAAAGCCACTGAGATAGAAAAGGGATTAAACTAGATTTGTGAGGAGAGAGGTTTGAGAGACTAGACGTAAAAATCAGTGGGATATGACAATTGGAAGGATGGTAAGGAGGTGAAGTACAGGGATGTGTGTGGAATTGAGAGATGTCCTCGTTTTCTAACTTGTACCACTGGATTTTGGATTTTGATGACACTAAACTGTACCAAACAATGTTTCAGAAGATTTCACCCAAGAAACAAGTGTTTCTTCAAATAAAAAGGTAGTTAAATAAGTACTCTTTTAACAAAAATAAATCTGCCCTTTATTTTGTGGAAGAACAGGAATTTGGAGGATGACATTTTTTTCTTTTCTTTTTTTTGAAACTGAGTCTCATTCTGTCACCCAGGCTGGATTGTAGTGGTACAATTACCATAGCTCGCTGCAGTCTCAAACTCCAGGACTCAAGGGATCCTCTGCCTCAGTCTCCTGTGTAGCTAGTACTACAAGCAAGCACCACCACACCTGGCTGAGTTTTTTATTTTTTGTTTTTGTAGAGGCAGCATCTCACTATGTTGCCCTGGTTGGTCTTGAACTCCTGGCCTCAAGCGATCCTCCCACCTCAATCTCTCAAAGTGCTAGGATGACAGACATAAGCCATGATGCCCAGCCCATTTTCCTTTGTGTGTGTGTGTGAGAAAGCAGGATTTATTGAGAAGACAGAAAAGCTCCCACAGTGGGAGGAGACCCAAGGGGGTTGCCGTCATTTTTTGATACTAAAGATGTATTATCTTCATAGTCTCGAGAGGTTTTTGTTTATGTTTTTGTCTTTTGGCAGTGGGGCTCAAAAGAATATTCCTTTAGTGACACAAATATAAAGTATTCCCAAACTTCCCCTACCAAGAAGATGCCATAGTCTGATAAGTTAAGCATGTTTTACTTTATCTAGTGGGATTTTTTTTTTTTTTTTGGAGTCAGAGTCTTACTCTGTCACCCAGGCTAGAGTGCAATGGCACGCGGCTCACAGCCACCGCAGCCTTGACCTGCTGGGCTCAGGCGATCCACTTGCCTCAGCCTTCCAAGTAGCTGGAACCACAGGCATACGCCACCACGCCTGGCTACTTTTTTGATTTACTGTAGAGACAAGGTCTCGCCATGTTGCTCAGGCTGGTCTCAAACCTCTGAACTCAGGCAATCCTCTCGCATCCACCTCGCAAAGTGCTGGGATTATAAGCATAAACCACCACACCTGGAATTTTTTTTTTCCCATATCTAGTGGAATTTTAAGAGGAGTAGGCCAGGTGCTGAAAGGTACCTTTTCTGTTGTCCAGACTCAACCACTAAAGTATCGCAGCTGACAAAAGTTCTGATATGAAAAGAATACCATGCTTACCTTTTCCATTTATTTCCACATGTCTAATAATGTACCTGACAAGCAGAACCGCATTTTATTGTGTCCTACACATTGTTCTTTGATATGAAGAAAAGGACTAGAAAAAGATAATAGAGCTGAAGGGAGAAGCAATAGAGACACTTCGATGGTACTTACATGCCACACACTGTTCTGAACACATTTAATTTCATTCTCCTAACAACCCTTTGAAGTAGGGACTATTATTAGTCTCACTGTTCATTGAAAACAGAGGCATCGAGAGGCTAAATAACTTGCTCAAGTTCACACACAAGGTAAACAGGAGAGCGAAGCTCTGGGTTCAGCTGACAACACTCTCAACCACCACCAAAGGACAGCTACCTCCCCTCCTTTGGGCCTGGGAGGGTGTTTCCCCTGGACAGGTGGAGACCGTAAAAGGGGCCTGGTGATGAAGCCATTTTACCAATGCCCAGCAAGAGGACTGCTCACAAAGCATATGTTCCTATGTTTGGAGAAGGAACCATGGAAGAGAGAAAGGCTGAAGACCTAGGAGATGAGAGTAACTGATGGAAGATGATTCTGGAAGAAGTGGGATAAGATGAAGCTTCCATCTCCCAGATAGGAAAAGGATCTGCTTTCCAGGGACAAGGAACAGAGGCAAGGATGCAGGCAACTTTTTAGATATGGTTGGAAACTTAGGTTTCTTACACTCGATGAAGCAGGAAGCTAAACCCGTGCTAAGAGTGAAAAGTCAGGAGACATCTGGGGGTGATGGCAGCTGGAAGTTTCTACTTAGAGCCCACCAAGAAGGCTTAACAGGATTGGAGGTGGGACAGGCCACATGGCTTGCAGCCACAGAGTCTGAGGTCCAGTGCAAAAGAAAAAGTGGGTTTCCCTGTTCAGAAATTGTTAAGAATTTCAAAACAACAACACAGTATTGAAACCATTGCAAGTTCAAGCCCCTTTTGAGTGTAGGGTCCTGTAGGATGGCACCAGTCACAGGACCATGAAGCTGACCCTGATCAGAAGTCACAGGCAAAATGATTCTACAAAATATGCTGGTGATAGGGATCAAAGTATGCAACCCTAAAATATACCACTGTGGCATACAGATTATTTTTAGCCAAAGACAAGAAAAAGCAGATACAGAAAAGCTCTCTTCCCTCCCCATCAAAAAGCAAGGTGTAATTTTTTCTTTGTAAAGGTAACATAAATATCCATTTATAGAGGTGTCTCCCTCTATAGGGAGAGAAGGGTGTTCCTGACCACCAGAGACAACTCTTATCAAAGGAGAAGGCCCCAATGGGGTCTACATAACAACCCTTGCTAAGTAATTCTGATATGATCTGAATGTTTTCTTCCTCCAAAATGTATCTGTTGAAATCCTATTTCCCAAGGTGATGGTCTTAGGAGGTGGGGCTTTTGGGCGGTGAATAGCTCATGAGGTCATGGAATTAGTGCCCTTACAGAGAGATCCCAGAAAGATCATTCACTCTTTGTTCCATGTGAAGTTACTTTGAGAAGACAGCATCTACGAAGTAGGATGGTAGTCTGCACCGGACGCCAAGTCTGCCAGTATCTCATTCTTGGACTTCTCAACCACCAAAACTGTGAGAATAAGTTTCTGTTGCTTTTAAGCTACCCTGTCTATGGTATTTTTGTTATAGCAACCCAAACAGACTGAGGCAATTTTCATCTTGCAGTAATTTTCCCTATATATTTGCCTTCCCTAAAAGGCTAAGCCTTCCCTTCCTTTGTCTAGCTATTTCTCCACAATTTATCACTCTTTGTTAAAATGGAATATAAGCCCCCAGGTCTAATCACTTCCTTGGATCTTGACTTTTCTGTGAAGACATGCATACGTGTAAGTATTATTAAACACCTTTACTCATGTTCATCTGTCTTTTGTCACTTTAATTCACAAAGTCTCAACACTGATCCTAAAATAATAGAGGAAAACTTTATTTTTGAGTCAAGTTCTCACTCTGTCGCCAGATTTGGGTACAGGGACACAATCACGGCTCACCACAGCCTCCACCTCCTGGACTCAGGTGATCTTCCCACCTCAGCCTCCCAAGTAACTGGGACTACAGACATGCGCCACCATACCTGACAAACTTTTTTTTTTTTAAGTGATGAGGTCTTGTTATATTGCCCAACCTGGTTTTGAAAAGCTTCTGGGTTCAAGCAATCCTCCCACCTGGCCCAGGAAAACTGTTTTTTTCCTTCCCTACGCTGGCATCACATACCAGATTTCTGATTCATTCTGCTACTTCTGACAAAAATCTTTCACTTTGAGGAAGAAAAAGAGAAAGACATAATGACTAATTGCCTTTAATCACATGCAGTTTTCTATCTCCGGATTTTGTAGCTAAGTGAAGCAACTATTCTCCTGTTCCCGTAATGGAGAATGTTGATCTTACTTGTGAACAAGTCTTGCTAATTATGCCAAAGTCTTTTGCCAGATTGCTTCATAGTAATAACATCAGATAAATGATCAGCTTAACAAGTGACTGTACTTCTCAAAACAGAGATCACTTTTTTTGGGGGGGGGGGGTTGGAGTCTCACTCTGTCGCCCAGACTGGAGTGCAGTGGCCGCTCCCGGCCACCGCAGCCTCGACCTGCTGGGCTCCGGCGATCCTTCTGCCTCAGCCTTCCAAGTAGCTGGAATTACAGGCATGCGCTACCACGCCCGGTTGATTTTTTGATTTATTGTAAAGATGAGGTCTTGCTGCCCAGGCGGGTCTCGAACCCGCGGGCTCAAGCAATCCACTCACCTCAGCCTCCCAAAGGCGTGGGATTACAGGCTGAGCCACTGAGCCCGGCTGAGATCACTTTTTTTTAACAAAACAAAATTATTTCCTTTTAGGAGATTAAAGAATATCATTATGGGGCAAGAAAAAAGAAGGTATTTCTGTAAAGGAATTTTCAAACTAACAAATTTCTATATCCACATAGAGATTATATGAGTTACAAGTTATATCCTATAAACATTACAGAGAAGTTTCTAATTATATCTTAATTTCAGAAAGTTGACATTTAATCAGGGTATTGGGTACCTTCATAATGAACATTTGTATACCTAACCCTGAATTGTACCCCACATCTTTAAAATTAAAAAAAAAATTAAAATTCATTAGAAAAAAAATACAGGGTATTTCCCTCCAATATAAATCTCACTTTCTTCCCCCCAAAAAATCAGTATTTTTCATATAGAATCTTTTAAATCATAACTTGGAAATATTTGTTTTAGCACTAATGAGATAATCAAATATTTGCTTGGATACCTAAGCAATGTAAGTATTGTTAAGTTAAGACTTGTGCATACAACTTTTATAATTATTTCTGTTGCCCATGAATTCCCAAGATACTGAGTGTACCTGCTGATTATGTTTTCAAAAGTATTTGAAACTAGCTGAAACTATTTTAACAATGTTTGTAGGGATTTTGTGGCAGCCAGAATGCACCTGAAGAAACATTTTTCTTTTTTTCTTTTTTTTTTTTGAGTTGTAGTCTCACTCTGTCACCCAGACTGGAGTGCAGTGGCCGCTTCCGGCCACCGCAGCCTCAACCTGCTGGGCTCTGGCGATCCTTCCACCTCAGCCCTCCGAGTAGCCGGAATTACAGGCATGTGCTACCACGCCC
>NW_007259562.1:737016-813154 GCF_000164805.1 Carlito syrichta | reverse complement strand
TGCCCAGGCGGGTCTCGAACCCGTGGGCTCAGGCAATCCACTCACCTCAGCCTCCCAAAGGCGTGGGATTACAGGCTGAGCCACCGAGCCCGGCTAAGAAACATTTTTAAGATCAATAAAATTGTAGAGAGGAAAAGAAGCAGGTAGTATCCCCTAGTCCTCGCTCTTGTCATTAAAAAAAAAAATGCACTGGTACAAACATACCATTTTCAAAAATCTATAGAAGAGTGAACATTTTGGTTGGACCTCATTTTTTTCTTACTGCCACTCTAGAATATTCCATCAAGTTAAACTTGGATCAAATTTTCAGCCTGCTGATAATTATGACTAAACTTTGAATAATCTGTCACAATCACAGTGCAACAGAAGTAATCATTTCTGAAATGGCTATGGAAGTACCTCAGAAAATGGTAAGCATTATTTTAAAAATAAAATTTAAAAACAGCAATTCACATCACCCTGTATTCAAACCCAGTTAGAATGAAGGGAGTTAACGTATACCTCCCCGAGACACAGCCTTCAGCAATAATTGGTATGCGATAATAATAATAATTACAACACCACCTGCAGGGCCTGATGAGGTGTAAATTAGATTATATCATCAGAGTGTTTCTCAACTCTAAGTATGTTGCTAGAGAGATGAATAGATAAAGAGATAAAGGGATAGAGACAGATGAACAGACAGACAGAAGAATATGATGCTATGGGAACATTATTTGTGCTCTCGGAAATTCCCAGTGTGATAAAAGACACAATGTGGGTTACACAAATAACTACAGTCTTTGGAAAACTATAACTTCCCAAAAGGTATATATTGAGAACACTTCTTAGTGTTCCTGATTTCTTCTTAGCCATTCGAGCGTCCTGGTCTGACCAACTTTGTCCTTCAGAAAAAGAAACATTACTAGTCACCCTTGACACAAGCATGACCAGCTACATCATTGATGGGACCTGGTACAGAATAAAAATGTAGGCCTCCTTGCTAAAATTATTAGGAATTTCAAGACAGTGACAGCTGACCACTAATGTAAGTGCAGGACCGATTCTAAACACAGAGACCTGCCAGGTGCAGTGACTCATACCTGTAATCCCAGGACTTTGGGAGGCTGAGATGGGAGGACTGCTTGACCCTGGAATCAAAAAAGTAGCCATGCACGGTGGCACGCATCTGTAGTTCCAGCTATTCAAGAGGCAGAAGCAAAAGGATTACCTGGGCCAAGGAGGTCGAGGTTGCAGTGTACTGTGACTCCAGTTTGGGTGACACAGCAAGATTCCTAACTCAAAAAAATAAAATAGCAAACACAGAGCCCTCTATGACTGCACAAATCACATGCCCGTGAAGGCAGCCCAGGTACAAGCAAAAAAACTCACCCTGACTCATTCCAGCAGAAATTATTAAATTTCCAAGGAGATTTGCATAGGAGGTTCAAAACTGCATAGAAATAAACACCCCCCTGAAATTACAGCCCTGTACCTAGCCTAATGAAGATATCACTGACACCACCATGAAGTACTTCATGCTGTAGTTTGTATTGTTCTGAGAACTTAATTTTATTGCAACCACTACCAACGCTGAAGAGAAAATGTCCTGGTCCATGCGTTTCTATGGGTCACTAACTCCTGATTCAGTTTCTGCAGTAGAAACATCCTAGTGGCATAGCCAAATCCATGTGCCCACTCTCCTAATGACAAAGAATACTGTTAAACAAGTAACTGGCATTTTCTTTTTATGGTAATAAGTGAACCGTGCCTACCAACATATCACAGAAGACAGGGAACTCCCCAAAAATAAGAAAGAAGAGTCACATGCTAGGCAACCAATAAAGATAACATAAGTTCATTAGACAAAAAAAAAAAAAAAAAAATCCAGACAGATATCAACGTTATAAAGTTTGGTATGCATGTTTAACCCCAAACCTCACAAGATGCTGATAATAACAGATGTGTATAACACAAAACATACACCCAGGAACTCTCTTCTTCCCAGGTTTTGCCATTAAAAACCATCTTGAAAGTCCCTGATTTGTTTTCAATATTTTCTCAGAAGAAAAGTAGATCTTAAACCATTTTTTTTCTTCTGTCCAAAATAACAATTTGCCAGCGACAGCGTTAAGATGTTGTTTTTCGCCCTCCAGACATGCGCTCCTTCTGGGTTGCATTCTCGCCAGTCATGGGGTCCTGATGGGGCTGTCCATCACCCTCCCTTGCTCCTATCATCACTTTAATGCCAATGAGATCCAGACCCAGCCAATAAAAATAACCCATTCCTCGGTCACAGTGGTCTCATACAGATGAACGCTGTCAACTGTCATGTGCACACCAATCACCTAGGGATCTTTTAATATGTAAATTATTTGGTGGCTGTGAGTACACCTGAGAGTCTTCTTCCATGTTTGAAATTCACTTATTTTTCTATTACATTAGTTATTGTCTAAGAAACACTATCACATTGTCTCGTAAGGTTTCTCTCTGATCAACTAAGCAAAAAAGCGGTATTCATTTGAAATTTTTATGCTCATTCTTCTAACTTCCTGTAAGTGTTTATCTATTGATTTTTCTGTAAGTGAACATACTCTGAAACCAGAAAAAGAGTACAACCCATCTTCAGTCTACACTGGGGTACAGACGTTTGTGGAATCAAACTAGTATATGAAATGACATGCTATTGAGTATGTAATCCTAAAATTCCACCAAGTTTGTTTTTTTCTGCAGACTACACTTAGCCATAAAAGCATAAACTAATTGTTTCTAATTAATATTCAGTATACATTGACATTTTTTATTTTTAAAATTAGGTCCTCCATTAAATTCATTATCAATTAAATCAGTTCTCCTCTATTTATATGGTGTAAATTATTACTCATCCTTGGAGAAAAGATGGTGGCCATTTTTTTGCTGTCATTGTTGTTTTGTTTTTTGAGTCAGAGTCTCACTCCATCGCCCAGGCTGGATTGCAGTGGCACACTCATTGCCACCCCAGTGTCGACTTGCTGGACTCCAGCATCCTTCCACCTCAGCCTGCCACGTAGTCGGAACTACAGGCACGCACTACCATGCCTGGCTAATTTTTTTTTTTTTTTTTTGTAGAGACAAGGTCTCAACAAGTTGTCTGGGCTGGTCTTGAACCCGCGGGCTCAGGCAATCCACTCGCCTCGGCCTCCCAAAGTGCTGGGATTATAGGCTGAGCCATTTTTTTTAATAGAGAGATGTGGCATACACGTCCAGATTAGCTACCCAAGTAAGAAACGTGCAGGTGATGTTTGGGCCTCCAGCTGGTCCTCACGTCCCTTGGTTTAGGACCAGGTACTCTTTGTGTTGCTAAGTACCACCCCCTTCCCTGGCAGTGTCTAGCAACTGCCAATCCCTCCCTTGTGCTAATGTGATTAATGTTCAAGGCCCACTTATGAGTAGCAGTATGTGATATTCAGTTTTTTCTTTAATAGATCACTAAGTATGATGGTCTCCAACTCTATCCAATTTGCTGTGAAATCCATGGTTTTTTTCTTCTTTATGGCTGTGTAATACTCCATCATGTATACATACCACATTTTTTTATCCAGTCCACTTTCTACGAGCTGTAGAATTGGTTCCACGTTTTTGCTATTGTGACTAGTACAGCCATGAACATGCGTGTGTGTCTTTTTGGTAAAACAATTTATGTTCCTCCAGGTATATTCCCAAAAGAGGTATTGTTGGATCGTGTGGAAGGTCAATTTTTAGTTCTTTTAGGAATCACCACACTGCTTTCCATAAAGGTTGAACTAGCCTGCACTCCCACCAGCAGGATAGAAACTTTCCCTTTTCCCCGTATCTTTGGAGGGCAGTAATTTTGAAGACAAGATGAGGCAAACACTTGGAGAAGTCTTCCTAGTGAAAAATGCCTCATTGACTAAGAGTTGATAATGTCGCAGTCTTCTGAAACAGATAGGATAGAAAGTCTCACTACAAGTACAATTAGTAGTGTAATTAATACACCCACTAAGCGTGGTAGTTATATTTTGTTAGAGCAATTTATTTTTAGTTCAAGCAACCTTCATTTTGTGAGAGGAAGATCAGTCAAGACAGCAAAAGAACTTTCCCAAATCAGCTCTTCCCCATGGTTTTACATGCTTCTTCCTCCGGAGACCTTGAGGTTTTTTGGGCCCCAGTAAGGAGTTTTGCCTGCCCTAGCCCTCCCATGGCCTCTGAGCCCCACCACACTCATTCACTTTTCTGAGCTCCTCCCTGTCCTCCCCACACCCTTCCACACAGTTAAGAGTTTTGCACAAAACTAGCATTTTAAATATCTGTTTAGTAGATAGACAAGAAAGTTGGAAGATGTTGCATTACAGCCAATTTAATTGATATGATGAGGGACATCTTACACTTGTAAGTTACTTGCCTAGTGCTGGTGCAGATTTGAGATGCATGTTTGAGAAATGGTGCAGTTCTGAAAAATGTTATACTTCATTGCATTGGGTTTTTTAATGTATTAGCATGAAAGGTTTTGTTTTTGTTTTGGGGTTGGAGTCTTATTCCGTCGCCCAGGCTGGAGTGCAGTGGCATGCTCATGACCAACACAGTCTCGACCTGTTGGGCTCAGGTGATCCTTCCTCCTCAGCCTTCCAAGTAGCTGGTATTAAAGGCACACACCACCACACCCAGCTAACTTTTTTATTTATTGTAGAGACGAGGGCTCACTAAGTTGCCCAAGCTGGTCTCGAACCCCTGAACTCAAGCAATCCTCTCGCCTCGGCCTCCCAAACTGTTGGGATTACAGGCTTGAGCCACCATGCCTGGTATGAAAATGTTTTGTCACTGGTGTTGTGCTTGCGTTTTAAAAATTTCAAGTCCAAAGCCATAATCAAGGGTTAAGGAACAGGTAAAGTACCTTTGAAACGCATTCTCAAGGTAAAAGAAGGTACTTTGACAGTTTTTCTGCCATTAGACTTCTATCAACAATTACCACTAGGGGGTGCTTCGCCACTTACTTTTAGTAAACAGACTGAGGCGTTGAAATGGCACTGCCCTCATATTTTGCTGTATCCATAAGCTGGTATTTCCATCTTTCATTGTATGTGAATGAAGGATGTTATGTTCACATACAATGTTATACTATCCCTTATGCATTTGATACCATAAGCCAATAATTTCATTCATGTTTCATTCATGAATTTTCATTCATTCAGGCAATTGAAACTAAAGTAGTCACTTTCCTTGACGGAGGTTAATTCAAAATGTAATTTCTTTTTTTCATTTTTATTGCTTGGCTGACATAATATGAAAAAAAACGCATTCGGTATCAAAAGTAATAAGTTTTTTCATTCCAAAAATAGATGGCAATTATTGTATATGCCTCAAAATTAAAGGAAAAAAAAAAGATTTAGCAACTATCTCTAACTTAATGATGAAGCGCCCGGGAATTCCAGACCAACCTGGGCAGCATTGCAAGATCTCATCTCTACAAAAAAAAAAAAATCAAAAAATTAACTGGTGGTGGCACATGCATGTAAGTCCCAGCTTCTTCGGAGGCTGAGACAGAGGATCTCCTGAGCCCTAGAGGCTGAGGTTGTGGTATGTCATGATCATGCCACTGTACTCCAGCCTGGAAAACAGAGTGAGATCTCAAATCAAATATATATATGTTCTAACAGCTTAATAGCCATGGGGAAAAAATATACACACAAATGGAAAGAAAAATTAGTATATGTATTTCACTATCACACACTGACTGATAGTTATCTATTGCTACATCACAAACTACCCCCAACATTTAGTGGTTTAAACAACAAGCATTTGTTATCTTGGTTTCTGAGGGTCAGGATTCCAGGAGGGGCTTGGCTGGGTGGCTGGGGCCGGGGCTCTCTCATGAGGTTGCCATTAGGACGATGACTAGAGGAGGCAGCCACCAGGAGGCCTGACCAAGTCTGGAGCGGCCACTTCTGAGAAGGTTCATTCACATGGTTGTTGGTCAGGGGCCTCAGCTCCCTGCTGGCTGTTGGCAACAGGCTCAAGCCCTCTCCACATGGAGCAGCTTCCCCAGATTAAGTGATCAAAGGAAGAGAGCAAGGAGGACTGCAAAGCCTTTAATGACTTAGTTCTGGAAGCCAAACACTGTCACTTCTGCCATATGTTATTTCTTATTTTGCATGACAAAATAAATAGAATGTTTATTTTTATCACCACACCTTCAGAGTCATCAACAATATGGAAGTCAGCCACCACTAAGACACTCCCAAAGCAAATAGAATGAATATCTCTTTACAGGCTTATCATTTGGCCAGTCTACACGTGTTCCCACAAGTTTTTGTTTTTGTTTTTGTTTTAAAGATGTGGGATACAATTCAGGGCTAGGTATACAAACGTTCATTATGCAAGTACCCTTGTTGAAACTGGCAGTTTCCCACTACTGCCAATCCCTTTCTTATAGTGTTATGATAATTGTTCAAAGTCGGCTTATGAGAGAGAACATGTGATACTCAGTTTTTTGTTTCTGTGTTAGATCACTCAGTCGTGTGCTATTTTTTAGAAGTTAGATACTAAGCCCACAGTCCACACTCAAAAAGGAAGGAATTGGGATTTTTTTTTTTTTTGATTCGGTGTCTCACTCTGTTGCCCAGGCTGGAGTGCAGTGGCACAATCATGGCTCACTGTAGCTTCAACCTCCTGGGCTCAGGTGATCCTTTCACCTCAGTCTCCTGAGTAGCTGGGACTACAGGCATGCACCATCACTCCCAGCTTATTTATTATTATTATTATTATTATTATTATTATTGTAAAGACTGTCTTGCTAAATTGCCTAGGCTGATCTCCAACACCCGACTCCAGTGATCATCTCGCCTCGGCTTCCCAAAGTGCCGAGATTACAGATATGAGCCACCACACTTGACTCTCAGGATCCATCTCTTAAAGGAAAAATTGTCAAGGAACACTTTTTAAAACCTTCTCACTTACCAGCGAGGTACATGCACCTGTTGGATGCTAGATACCCAAACTTTGGAATCAAATTAACCACAACCACCTTCATTTTCTCTTTCATATTTATTTTCATGTGGTATCTCCTTTTAGTCAAGCAACCACTGAAAACTCAACTTCACAAAGATACATGTCTTCTATATTGATAGCACAATCTAAGATTGAAACTAAGCAACTTTGAACTCTTAGTTCATGAAGTGAGCAACAGATGTTGCTGTGCGTCCCTTGAAAATTTTGACTAAGCCAGGCGCAGTGGCTCATGTCTGTAATCCTAATACTTTTGGAGGCGGAGGCAAAGGATTGCCTGAGTCCAGGGTTTCAAGACAAGCCTGGGCAACATGGTAAGACTGCGTCTCTACAATAAATCAAAAAATTAGCCAGGCCTGATGGGGTGTGCCTGTGTTTCCAGCTACTTGGAAGACTGAGGCGGAAGGATCACCTGAGCCCAGCAGGTCGAGGCTGTGGTGGCCATGAGCGTGTTACTGCACCCAGCCTGGGCTACAGAGCAAGCTGATTCAAAATAGATATATATACTATGTCACATGACCCTGGAGACCCTCTGCAGCCCCTTGTTGTGCCTCAGTGCACGATTTGGAAAACACAGGCTTCATAATCTTCTTGTCAGAGATAAAAATTAAGGTTAAAAGTATGTTTAAAGAAGCCTTTTTAGACATATTAATAATTTCTCCATTATTTATAATCTTGGGAAATTACAACCATAAAACAAGGAGGCTATTTTTCTATCCATGCTACAAAAATAAAACGAAAGTTTTTTTTTTCTTTATAAGTGCTTCTTTAATGTAAAAATATTCTAAGGACAGGAAATTTTTTTCTTTGCCCATTTTAACCAAACCACATCTGGATACTAAGAAAAGGTAATCTAAGAATTTTTTTTAAATACAACTTAAAAGTTTAGTTTGGACCAGACACTGTGGCTCATGCCTGTAATCCCAACAATTTGGGAGGCTGAAGTCAGAGGATTGCTTGAGCCCAGGAGTTCAAGACTAGCCTGGGCAACATAATGAGGATCCATCTCTGCAAAAAAATCAAAATATAAGCCAGACTTGGTGGTGCACATCTGTAGTTCCAGTTACTTGGAAGGCTGAGGTAGAAGGATCACCTGAGCCCAGGAGGTAAAGGTTGTGGTGAGCCATGATTGTGAAGCTGCATTCCAGCCGGCAAGAGTGAGACCTCCAACTCCAAAAAAAAAAAAAAAAAAAAGTTATCCAAGAAGTAATTATTTCCTTTTAACATATTTTTTCCAATAGAATGGTATTTTAGTGTTGGCCTATAGCCAAATGGTTACACAGTATGTCTTCTTCCTCATTTATAGGAAGTTAATCTTGAATAAAGAGAAAGCTGGGGTAATGAAAGGTCTTCCTGTTAACTGAAGCTGATAGAAAAAACAAAAAGCACATTTCTCTTACCCTTTCCTGAGACCTCACTAAAATAACAAAAATGATTTCGAAAGATCATAATTCCACAAAAACAAAGAGAATAGTAGAGGTGATTGCAGAAGATGATACTTGTTCACAAAATACTGGAAGATGGAAACCTTAGAACCTCGTGATAAATGACTCAGGGCTTGGCTTTCTCTGCTCTGCTAAGTACTTGAAGAAGAAAAAAAGCCACCTAGAAGCAAGTTGATTCTTTCCACAGATACCCAGAAAATTTCGTTCAATAGGAGAACCAGGGCCCTCTGAAGATATTGGACTTGCAAGTAGGACTGAAAACAGGAGAATGTGTTAAGAGTCTGAAAAGAAATTAATAGATTACTTAGTCCTCTCCCACTGTCCATGCAAGCAGGTGACTACATGTCACAGAAGACAGTAGGTTTCCTACTGATAACACAGATGTCCAATGAGCCTATTTTTGGAATAGTGAGATGTCTAGTTCCCTTCACACAAGGGGCCCTGAGAACGCTGACTTAGGCTTATGCTCCATCATGTGAAGATAGTGGAAGTGACCTCTGGGGAAACTGTCTAGCCCTGTGAATTTTAAAAGCCAGGAATTCTGCAAGACAGCTGCTGGTTGAGCACTCTACAATAAAACCCAACACTTGATAAGCTTCACACAAGTACAGCTCTTCCAATCAGCATTTTAGTGTACCACTCTTTTTTAAAAATAATTTATTTTGAAGTAGCTTACATAAAAACTTTCAGATCAGAGCAAAGATCTGAAATGTATACCTTTCATTCATATTCCCCCAAAATGTTAATGTTTTTATGAATACACATGATCACCAACTTTCTGTCTCTCAATATATGTGCTGTAAGGGGAAGCAATGCATCCATTGTCATTAGTCATACTCTGAAACTTTTAAAAGAAAACTTGAGACACGATGCCGCATTACCCCTAAATAATCCAGTGTGTGTTTCCCAAAACAAGGACACTCGCA
The DNA here is from genome assembly GCF_000164805.1 of Carlito syrichta. Taxonomy (NCBI): domain Eukaryota; kingdom Metazoa; phylum Chordata; class Mammalia; order Primates; family Tarsiidae; genus Carlito; species Carlito syrichta. The sequence goes on along the minus strand of NW_007259562.1, from coordinate 803,802 downwards.
TGTTTAAACTTTGCCAACAGTCCCAAACTATCTCTTTTCCCTTTCTGGTTCAGGAATATTTCCAAGGAATATGTATTGTGTTTAGTTTTTGATGTCTCTTCAGACTCATTGAAACAATATTGCTGGCTTTGATATCGTTAACAGTTTTTAAAGAGCACAGCTTCACATGCTATATGATGATCTTTCCATGATATTTCTCAGAACCAAGCACAGGGCATATAGCCCTCATAGGAATATCATGGGAATTATGCTATACTTTATTTAGTTTATTTTGTCAGAGGGTTAAAAACTCAGTAAAGAAAAATTAAAAACAAAAAATCAGTGTTATGCCTGAGAAATACCCAAAAAAGCACAAGAAACAAAATAAAACCAGTTTACCACAGTAGAGAGCTGGAAAGGTCTGAGACTTTATCCTACTGGAGTGCCAACAAGCTCGCCTGCCATAATTTCACGGATGCTGGGGTAAGATGTGCGATTCCCATGTCAGAGGATTTTATTACTCACAGAGTAGCAGGCAGTAAGATCTTCACGGTCACTCTGGTTCCCCTTGCCCTCCGAAACCCATAGGGTAACAAAGAGCTGCCAGGTTGCTGCATACACAATGGGTTTGTATCACAGCCAAGGAGACCTGAGCTTGGGGAACTCCAATCTTTCATAATGGGTTGAAAGCAAACCTGCATGTCTTTTGTCCCAGAGGAAGACATTATCCTACTGGACAGTGAACCCACCTGTCTTCTTCTCTGGAGGGAGACACTACCACTACAGTCCATGGCTGATCACTACACTTACCTTCTTGAAATGGCAGTCTGGAACGAAAGCATCAGTGTCTCTGCTCATAAAGTATGCAGAAACGCAAATGACCCATGAAGAGGGGTTGCCTAACCACTGCGTGACTCAACTCTTGAAGATAATTACACAGTCATAGTAGGGTAAACTCTGGGTGTTGACGTCAAAAATTGGGACTAAATGTATTGGAAGTAGAATGAAAAGTGTGTTGGGAAAGGTGGAAGAGCATAAAAGATGATAAATCTTATACTCTATCATAGGAAGCAAATAGTCAGCATCTAAAAATAGAAAATCAAGAAAATGAAATAAAAAGATATTATTTCAATAATACGAGGGCTGGGCATAGTGGCGCCTACCTGTAATTCCAGCTCTTTGGAAGGCGAAAGCAGGAGGATCGCTTGAGGCCAGAAGTTTGAGACCAGCCTGGGCAACATAGTGAGACCTTGTCTCTATAAAAAAAAAAATCATAACAATTAGCTGGGCATGGTGGTGCATACCTGTAATCCCAGCTACTTGGGAGGCAATATGGAAGAATCATCTGAGCCCAGGAGTCATGATTGTGCCACTGCATGCCAACCTGGGTGAGAGAGCGAGACCTCAACTCAAAAAATAAATAAATAAAAATAAAAATATGTGGAAATAACTAAAAGTGCTGAATGTGGTGTTGTCTCTTTGGTACGGTTTTAATGAGTGGGAAGGTTGAAACAACTCACTCCTTTTTTGTCATAAGCGATTTGCATTTTAAACTACGCATATAGCTATCTTCATAAAAATACAATTTTAAAAGAGAGTGAGAGAAATAGAGAGAGATCCTGGAGTACAATAGTTTCATTATACTTATTAGACCATGTCTTGAGGAAATCTGCCCCCAAAAGGACCTAATGGGAACTTAGACATCACAATCTTAGTTTTTGAAAAGGTGGCTCCCTTATCTTCAACAATAGGTATTCACCGACTGTCTACAGGTCAACACCCTTAGCCTTGGTAGGTATGATTGGATTTCTACTCCAGTACTCACTGGGCTCGGAGACTAAATGCCCTTTTCAAAGAACACTGGAAGAGAGAAAATGACCTCATTGCTGGTATAGTGTCTGTAATAATCTCTCCCAGCTGCTCTGGGCTGTATTCACAACAAAGGAAGCTTGACTTTGTGCAACCTTCCAGGCGACTAATTCCCAGGAGCCCATTCATCTACACCAGACAACAGGGATAGAAGCAGGGTGGAGGTGAGGATGGGGGGGGGGAAACAGTGAAACAGAGAAAAGGCTAATACCTATAGTCCAATTTTACAAAAAGTCAAGTGCTATGTTACATAATCTTTCTTCCAATAATGTTTGTACTAAAAATAAAAATTATAAAAATATAAAAATAGAAAGTGAAAGTTCCTAGTCTTATTTAACTATTCTCTAATTCCACCTTTAAAAGTAGCCATTTTTGCTAGTTCAAAATGCTTCCTTTCGCATGTTTTATTTAGAATTGCAAATATTTATGCTTATATAGATATGCCCACACTGACTTATTGTTTTGCCAAATAATATCGTACTATACATACAAATTTACCTGTTGTTCATTTTACTTAAATAATAGCAGGATTTTTCTTTCTAATGGCTGTGCAGTTACTATAACTTAATAACTTTCTATTGAGGAATATTTCATTTACTCCCTTTTCATTAACTCCCTTTTCATTATATTTCTGTGCTGTTAGATAAGAATTTGTGGAAGATAAACTCCTCCAAATAGATTCCTTATCAATGGAGATACAGCTCTTTGTTGTTGTTGTTGTTGTTGTTGCTTTTTTAAAAAAAATTTAGATTCAAGGAGTACACATGCATATTCATTACATGTACATATTGTGTAGTGGTCGGGATTGGGTCCAGTGGCCCATTCCCCAGATAATAAACATTGTGCCCCATAGGTAGTTTCTGGACCCTAACTCCCTTTCCCCCTTATTGGTGTCCCCAGTATCTATTATTTCCATTTTGTGACTGTTCAGCTCCCACATGAGTGGGAACATACTCTCACACACGTTTGGTTTTCTATTTCTGAGTCAGTTTACTTAGGACGACGATCTCCAGCTCCAACCATATTGCTGCAAAGGGCATGATTTTATTCTTTGTTATGGCTGCGTAGAATTTCATGGTGTGTATATACCACATTTTCATTATCCACTGAACCGTTAATGGCATTTCGGTTGATTCCACATCTTTACAATTGTGAATTGTGCTGGGATGAACATGCGGGTGCTGGTGTCTTTGTTATATAAACACCTCTGTTTCTTAGAGTAGATACTTAGTAGCAGGATTGGTAGATCTACTTTTAGTTCTTTGAGTAATCTCTATACTGCTTTCCATAGAGGTTGTACTAATTTACACTCCCACCCACGGTGCATAAGTGTTCCCTTTTCATTGCATCCAAGTCAACATCTAATGTTTTTTGGTTTCTTAATAATGGCCATTCTGACTTGTGTAAGGCAGTATCTCAATATGGTTTTAATTTACATTTCCCTGATTGTGAGTGATATTGAACATTTTTTCGTATATTTGTTGGCCGTCTGTATACCATCTTTTGAAAAATGTCTGTTCATGTCATTTGCCTACCTTTTAATGGGGCTATTTGCTTTTGTTTGAGTTATTTGTAGATTCTGGATATTAGGCATTGTATACTTTGGCAGTATACTGCCTAAGTATACTTAGGCAGACGTATACCGTGCGGATATCTTCTCCCGTTCTGTAGGTTGCCTATTTTGTCTGTTGATTATTTATTTTGCTGTGCCAAAGCCTTTTAGTTTAATTAAGTCCTGCTTATTTAGTATTGTTTTAGCTGCATTTGCTTTTGGGGTTTTAGCCATAAATTCTTTGTTTAGGCTGATATCCATAAGAGTTTTTCCCAGGTTTTCTTCTAGGATTTTTACAGTTTCAAGTTTGACATTTATGTCTTTAATCAATCTTGAATTATTTTTTGTATATGGGTAGAGACAGGAATCAAGTTTTATTTTTCTGCATGTAGCTATCCAATTTTCCCAGCACCGTTTATTGAATAGGGTGTCCTTTCCCCAGAGTATATTTTTGTCTGCTTTGTCAAAGATCAGTTGGCTGTAGATATTTGGGCTTATTTCTAGATACTTTATTCTGTTCTATTGTTCCATGTGTCTGTTCTTCTACCAGTACCATTCTGTTTTGGTTACTACAGCCATGGAGTATCATTTGAAGTGAGACGATGTGATGCCTCCAGTTGTATTCTTTTTGCTTGGGATTGCTTTGGCTATTCTGACTCTTTCTTTGGTTCCATATGAATCTTAAGATTGTTTTACTAATTCTGTGAAAAAAGGACATTGGTAGTTCGATACAGATTGCATTGAATCTATAGATTCGTTTGGGTAACATAGTCATTTTAATAATGTTGATTCTTTGCATCTATACGCATGGGATGTTTCTCTATTTGTGTTCTCTACAGTTTCTTTCATCTGAAAGAAGTTTTGTAGTTCTCCTTGTAGAGATCTTTCACCTCCTTGGTTAAATATATTCCCAGGTATTTTAGTTTTTCGGATGCTATTGTAGATGGAATTGAATTCTGTATTTGACTCTCAGCTTGATCACTATTGGTATATAGTGGTGCTCCTGATTTGTGTGTGCTGATTTTGTATCCTGAAACTTTACCAGATTCATTTATCAAGTCCAGGGGTCTTTTGGAGGAGTCTTTAGGGTTCTCTAGGTATAAGGTCATATCATTGGCATACAGAGATAGTTTGAATTCTTCTTTTCCAATTTGGATATCTTTCGTTTCTTTTTCTTGCCTGATTGCTCTGGCTAAGACATCTAGTAATATGTTGAATAGTGACCAGGCTCGGTGACTCAGCCTGTAATCCCAGCACTTTGGGAGGCCAAGGCGACTGGACTGCCTGAGCCTGTGGGTTCGAGACCAACCCAGGCAACTTGGCAAGATCTCGTCTCTACAATAAATCAAAAATTAGCCGGATGTGGTAGCGCAAGCCTGTAGTTCCGTCTATTTGGAAGGCTGAGGAGGAAGGATCAGAGCCCAGCAGGTCAATGCTGGGGTGGCTGTGAATGTACCACTGCACTCCAGCCTGCACGATGGAGTGAGACTCCAACTCAACATATATATATATGTTGAATAGTGGTGGTGAAAGTGGGCATTTTTGCCTTGTTCTAGTTCTGAGGGGGGATGTATTCCACTTCTCTCCATTCAGGATGATATTGGTTGTGAGTTTGTCGTATGTGACTTTTATTATTTTGAGGACTGTTCCCTTTATGGTTATTTTGCTGAGGACTTTTGTCATGAAGGATGCTGGATTTTATCAAATGCTTTTTCTACATCTATTGAAATGGTCATATAATTTTTGTGTTTAATTATTTTTATATAATGGATTACATTTATTGACTTGCATATGTTAAACCACCCTTGCATCCCTGGGATAAAAACCATTTAGTCATAGCATATTATTATTATTATCATCATCATTATTATTATTCTGTTGAATTTGGTTTGCTGATATTGTTTGAGGATTTTTGCATCTATGATCATAAGGGATATGGTCGGTAGTTTTCTTTTTTTGTTGTATCTTTTCCTGGCTTTGGTATCAGAGTGATATTGGCCTCATAGAATGAGTTAGGTGTTCATAATAGTCGTAGATGATCTTTTGAATTTCTGTTGTGTCAGTTGTAAAGTATCCTTTTTCATTTCTGATTGAGTTAATTTGAGTCGTCTCTCTTTGTTTCTTAATTCATCTAGCAAGTGGAAGTGGTCTTTCGATTTTGTTTATCTTTTCAAAGAACCAACTTTTTGTTTCATTGATACTTTTTAAATTTCAATTTTGCTTAACTCTGTTCTGATCTTCATTATGTGATTTCTTCCGCAAGCTTGGAGTTTGGTTTGTTCATGTTTTTCTAATTGCTTGATGTGGGATGTTAGGTTGTCAATATGTAACCTTTCAGTCTTATTAATGTAGCCCATATGCACTATGAATTTTCCTCTGAGCACAGCTTTGGCTGTGTCCTAGAGGTTTCGCTAACTTGTTTCATTGTTGTCATTCATTTTGAGGAATTTTTTAAATTTTCATCTTGATTTCATTGTTGACCCAAGTATCATTCAGAAGCAACTTCCATGTCTTTGTATGGTTTTGTGAGTTCTTCTTGGAGTTAATATCTAGTTTTATTACACTTTGGTCTTAGATGGTGCTTTGTATTATTTCAATTTTTTTAATGTATTGAGACTTGATTTGTGGCCTATCACATAGTTTGTCTTAGAGAATGTTCCATGTGCTGATGAGAAAAAAAGTTTATTCTGTAGTTTTGTGATGGAATGTTCTGTAGATGTCTGATAGATCATTTTCCTCTAGAATGCTATTTAACTCCGATGTTTCTTTGTTGACTTTCTGCCTTGATGATCTGCCTATTGCTGTCAGGGAGTGAAGTCTCCCACTATTATTGTATTGCTGTCTATCTCTCTTTTTTTAAATCTAGTAGAATTTGCTTTATAAAGCTGAGAGCTCTGGTGTTAGGCAGAACAATTTAAAATTATTATGTCTTCTCATTGAATTAATCCACTTATCATTATATTATAGCCATCTCTGTCTTTTTATACTGTTATTAATTTAAAGTCTGTTTTATCTGACATGAGAATGCCTACTTCTGATCATTTTTGGTTTCCATTTACGTGAAATATTTTTCCTACCCTTTTACCTTGCACTAAGAGTTTTTGTGAGTTAGATGGCAGCAGATATTTAGGTTGTGTTTTCTATCCATTCTGCCAGTTTATATCTTTTTAGTGGGTCATTGAGATGATTTATTTTCAGAGTTAATAATGATATGTAAGGTACTATTCTGTTCATCATACTGGTTTTTCTTCTGGTTGTTTATTTATTTTCTCTAGTGTGTTGGTCTTCCACAAAGTCTATGAATTTTATGATTTCCAGCATTTTTCTTTTTTTTTTTTCCTTTTTTTTTTTTTGAGTTGGAGTCTCACTCTGTCGCCCAGACTGGAGTGCAGTGGCTCCCGGCCACCGCAGCCTCGACCCGCTGGGCTCCAGAGATCCTTCCGCCTCAGCCTTCCGAGTAGCCGGAATTACAGGCGCGCGCTGCCACACCCGGCTGATTTTTTGATTTATTGTAGAGATGAGGTCTCGCTGCCCAGGCGGGTCTCGAACCCGCAGGCTCAGGCAATCCACTCACCTCAGCCTCCCAAAGGCACGGGATTACAGGCTGAGCCACCGAGCCCAGCTTCCAGCATTTTTCTACTGGTATATTTTGACCTTTTGTTTCAGCATTCAGGACTCCTTTGATTATTTATTGTATAGCTAGTCTAGTGGTGACAAATTGCCTCCGCATTTGCTTGTCTATGAAAGACTTCATTTCTCCTTCATTTCTGAAGCTTAGTTTTGTTTGGATACAAAATCCTTGGCAGATAGGTATTCTGTTTGAGAGGATTGAAGATGTGGCCCCAATCCCTTCTGGCTTGTACAGTTTCTTCCAAAAAGTCTGCTGTTAGTCAGGATTACCTTTGTAAGTTATTTGATGCTTTTGTCTCACTACTCTTAAAATTCCTTCCTTCACATTAACTTTGCATAGCTGAGTGATTATATGCTTGAGGATGACCTTTCTGCAATGAATCTTCTGGTGGTTCTTTACACTTCTTGTACCTGTATGTTTAGATCTCTGGCAAGACCAGGAAAATTTCCTCCTTTGCTCCCTCAGATAGGTTTTCAAAACCTTGTTGCTTTCTCTTCTTCCTCAGGAACATCTATGATTCTTAGGTTTGGATGTTTTACATAATCTCACATTTCTTGGTGATTGTTCTGTTCTCTTGATTTTTTTTTCCTTTATTGTTGTCTGATTAGGTTTATGCAAAAGTCTTGTCTTCAAGTTCTGAGATCTTTTCTTCTGCTTGTTCTAGTCTACTGCTAAACCTTTCCACTGCATTTTTGAACTTCCCTAATTGCTTCTTTCATCTCCAGAATTACAGCTTGGGTTGTTTTTTTGTTTTTGTTTTTGTTTTTGAGTTGGAGTCTCACTCTGTCGCCCAGACTGGAGTACAGCGGCCACTCCTGGCCACCACAGCCTCGGCCTGCTGGATTCTGGCAATCCTTCTGCCTCAGCCTTCCAAGTAGCCGGAACTACAGGTGCGCACTACCACGCCTGGTTAATTTTTTTTTTTTTTTGATTTATTATAGAGATGAGGTCTCGCCTGCCCAGGCAGGTCTGGAACTTGTGGGCTCAGTCAATCCACTCACCTCAGCCTCCCAAAGGCATGGGATTACAGGCTGAGCCACCGAGCCCAGCAGCTTGGGTTGTTTTTAAGGTATCTGTCTCTTTGGAGAATTTCCCATTCATATCCTGAATCGTTTTTTAAATTTATTTCTGTTGGTTTTCCATTTTCTCCTGAAGGTTATTGATCAATTTTATAATCAACCATTTGAACTCTATGTCCGGAGTTTCAAAAATTTCATTTTGGTTAGGCTTCAATTGATGTAATCTTTTGGGGATGTTGGAGAACTCTGTTTTTTCATATTGTCAGAATTATTTTTCTGGTTTCTTCTCATTTGGGCAGATGATTTCTTCTTCTTTGAGAGTGGCAGGGGGCTGACATAGGCTCCATAAGTTTCCATTGGTTATAAATAGCCTTGATGTGGTTATTTCTCAATTGCTAGCTATAGAAGTCCTGTGCCATGGTACCTGCACTGGTTCATGGCATCCCGAGGGGCTGAAATTGATTGGAAAGTGTTGTTAGCTGGCACTTGGAATCAGGCCTTTCCCAAAGCTGAGGTAGTCTATCTGATGTGGTTGGCTGTACTGTTGACCTCCAGCCAGGAGGTGGCACTTTTGGGAGAAAACCAGCTACAATGGTGGCTGTAGAATTTCTTCTTGGTGAGTATTGCTTCAAGGAGGTGCCCAGCTAGCCTAGGCTGAGCTTGAGTCTCTTGAGATTTCCTAAGTTTTCTGTCTGTTTTGAGCCCTCAGGGATAGTGCAAGTGAAAAGACTGACGAATTCAAGTGTGTACTCTTACCTCCCCAGTGGGAATTAGGAGGGAGTTCCAGGTCACTGGGGTAACACTATTATACAGGGTGGGCACAATAGAGTTCACAAGAGGAGTGAGAGGTTGCTATAGCAACACATCTCACCTGGCTCCCTTAGCCTCAGGAAATATGGAATCTGAATGTCAAGGTGCAGCTGACTTAGGAACTGTCTACCACTGCAGAGTTTGCCCTTGGGTCCTATTCCCCCACAAGCTGGTTGGAAAGCAGTGGCACTGCTCACAGGGTTGAATTCCTGGGAAATGGCAGCTGGTGCTATTGAAGCTTTTTTCCTGTGCCACTCCACTGCAGAACATGGCTATGGGGAAAGTAGTTTCCCATGAGGGGAAGGGGACCCACAAAGTCTTGGGAGCCCAGCAAGTTCATGGCAGTAGCACAGAACTCCTGAATTCCCTTCACTTACCTTCCCCACTGTGTCTAGAGGCTGTGGTGGACTGTGGTTGTTCAGGGAAGAGTCCAACCAGTTCCCGCCCAGGCGATTGAATTTTTTTTCTTCTTTGCTCCATGTGATTATCATCACTTTTTTGGAGACTTATGGGGCATCCTGCTGGATCTGTTCCTCTCTGGGTGCTGAGAAAATTCTCTCTCTCTATTGGTTTACCCTGTAGGAGAAACTCACTCTAGCCGCCGAGAAACAGCATTTTAATATGACTGTACTATGTCTTTGCAACCATACTGCAAGGCCAATAGTTTTGATTTCATTTCGATATAAAGAAACTGAGAAAACTCATGTCTAGTACTTTCACCTAGTCTGGCAGAAATTTGGAGACAAGATTAAAACTCCATTCCTTTGGAATCCAAGCCCAAGAGTGGTTAAGGCAAACAACACAAGAGCAGCACTGGGAAGGATGGAGGCTTCTGGAATAGGCAGCAGCCAGGGATATCTGGACAAGCCTAAATGTTTAGGGTGAGTAAATTAGTACTCAGTATAGACTAGACTCTAGAGAACCACCAGTCTTTTGCCTGAGGATGGTCCAGGAAGTTTTACAGAGATAGCAAAGAGGTAGGATTTGGTAGCCCAATAAATAAAAGTAGCCCTGACCCTAGCCACTCTTGCGACCAAGGAGAAGCAGTTTCCTGGAAGAAACAAATGAACCTACTGTTTTGACAGTCTGGGATAGCCACCCTTCAGCTGGAATTAATAAGGGACATCTGGTTACAGAGAAGCTTGGTGGCTAAGGCAAAATAAAATGTAAGCTCCAATGACTTTCACTGTGTATCAAACACTAAAGAGAATCTGGGATTAACTAGTTAGTGTAGTGTAAAATTTTGATTTTTTTATTTGATTTTTTTAAATTTTAATTTATTTAATTTTTTAAAATTTTGTTTTGATTTCAAAACATATATATTTAAATTTTTTCCTTTTATAAGCCAAAGAATTTTTTTTTAGTCAGATTTTCACTCTGTTGTCCTTGAGTCAGATTCTCACTCTGTTTGCCCATGCTGGAGGGCAATGGCACACTCGCAGCTACCACAGCCTTGACCTGCTGGGATTAGGTGATCCTTCTGCTTCTGTCTTCCAGATAGCTGAAACTACAGGTGTGCACTATCACACCCAACTAATTTTGTAGAGATGAGGTGTCACCAACCTCCTTGGACTGGTCTCGAACTCTTGCGCTCAGGCAGTTTTCTCACCTCTGCCTCCCAAAGTGCTGGGATTACAGGTGTGAGCCACTACACCGGCTTGTTTATTTGTTTTTACAATAGTAAAGTGCCATTTGTTAAGAACCTATGCCTTCCAAGCACTATACTAGAAGCTTTCAAATACGTTCAATGCATCTTTCTTTAATCTTTGCAACAGAGTTGTTTTCTTTTCATGTAAAACCAAGTCTATGTATAATTTTACAGCCAAGAGTTAGCAAACATCTGCAGAAAACCTCTAATGAAATATAAAGACCACAATAAGTAAAGAGAAAAAAGCTTAGAGAAAATAGAAACTGTGCCAGGAGAAGAAAACAAAAAATTATTTTTAATATCTTCTGAGAATTAAAAAATATATAAGATAAAAATAAAATCTATATTTCTAAAAGACATTCAGAAAACAGATAAAAGAACCCATGATAAAAATATTAAATCAGTAATCTAGTTGGGAGAGAGAATGTGTGTGTTTAGAAAATTTTTCATAGACTTTAGCTAAAATAAGAGAGACATCGTGAAAACTAAAGATCCATGCCAGGAGATCAAACATACACAAAGAGAAAATAGGAAATAAGTCACTGAAGAAACAAATTTTTTCAATTACCCAGGACTCTAAGACAAGACTCCAGGTTGAAAGAGTTCACCACACACCCAGCATAATGTGTAAAAGTAGACCCACATACATCATTAAATTTCAGGAAAATGGCACAAAGAGGGGATCCTAAGAGTTTCCAGAAAGAAAAGAAAAAAGTGAAGGTCGTATATTACATATAATGCAAAATATGACTTCTGATTTCTCTCTCTCTCTCTTTTGTTTTTCCATAGAGGTGGGGTCTTGCTATGTTGCTTAGGCTCATCTCAAAGTCCTGGCCTTAAGCAATCCTCCCGCCTCAGTCTTCCAAAGTGCTGGGATTTCGGTGTGAGCCACCACACCCGGACAGCTTCAGACATCTCAACAGCAACACTGGAGAGTAAAAGGCAATGAAGCAAAGCCTTCCAAATTCTGAAGTGATTTTTCTTTTTTTTTCACAACCTCAAATACTATCTCCAGGTAAGCTCTAAATTGATTGTGATGGCAAAGGGTCAAGAAAATAACTTTCAGACATGCAAGGACTTAAAAAAGTGATTTGCTTGCCTTCTTTCTCAGGATGCTTCTGGAAGATCAGGAGGGAATAAATCAAGAAGAGGAAAGCATAGGACACAGGAAAAAGGGATTCAGCATGAGAATGGGGTGATAGGATCCAACCAGATGAAGTAATTAGGGATCCTGAATGACAGCTGGACACCGGCATGAGTGACTACCAGTTCCAACTGGAGTCAGTCAAAGGGCTCTGGGAGAAACCTCTCAGGAATCATGTAATTCTAGAATATCCCCAGATAATTGGCAAAGATTTGTGCTGAACAGCATGTTTTCCAAACCAGGACATACTAACATTGAGAGAGGACGTTATTTTTTATTACACCAAACCAAATGACTTTAATTGGGATGAATGGTCACCACGGTGTCACCAAAAGGACATGCAAGAAAGGAAAAGTAATCATAATTTACTACATGGCCAATCTGTGAGTATTCCTTATAATAATGAGAATACTGGCCAGGTATGATGCCTCACCCCTGTAATCCCAGCACTTTGGGAGGCAGAGGTGAATGAATTGCCTGAGTCCAGGGGTTTGAGGTCAGCCTGGGCAACTTGGTGAGACCTCATTTCTACAATAAATCAAAATATTAGCTGGGCACAGTGGAGTCTGCCTGTAGTTCCAGCTGCCTTGAAGGATGAGGAGGAGGTATTGCCTGAGCCCAGTAGGCCAAGACTGCAGTGGCCATGAGCATGCCACTGCACTCCATCCTGGGTGACAGAGTGAGACTTTGACTCAAAAAAAAATTGATAGGTAGAAAGAACCTCAGTCGGCACCAGTTCCTAGCAAGGGTGTCCAAAATATCCTTTTTTTTATAATACCCTTTTTAAAAAAATAATAATAGTAATGTGAATACTATTAATGCAAACAACGCTACAGCCCAACCATTGTGGAAACATAAGTGCATGGAAAGAAAGAATACACAGGTGTGGTGATGACAGGGGAAAGGTGAACAAAATTCTCATCTTCTAGAGAGAGAAACTGATAGTCAATGCATAAAGATCAAGAAATATCTATATAAGCATGCTATTTAGAGACAAAAAAACTAAATACAAGCCCAGCATGGAGCCAGGCACCTATAGTACCAGTTACTCAGGGGGCTGAGGCGGGAGAATTGCTTGAACCCAGGAGCTCTAAGCCTTGAGCTCAAGAGTTCAAACCTAGCCTAGGCAACATAGTGAAAATCTTTCAGAAAAGGTGGGGAAGGAGGGAGGAAAATTCTGCAGGTACAATGAGCGAATATAGCTTCCTCTGGGGAGAATATGGGCAGAAAAGAACAGTGGACTGCTGTTTTTCATAATTATTTGACTCTTTGGGCTTTATACTTATATATCTTTGATACAAATAAAAAGGCCATTTTAAAATTTTTTTATCAGTGATGTGTTTGTGCAAAGCCTTAAATGGTGCCTGTTATCAGAGGCTGCTTCTTGGTGTTTATCCCTAGGGACCCAAACTCTCTGTAACAGATACATATTTTTCTCACTTTCTCTGAATGTCACTTGCTTAAAAAGTCGTAAAAAATTAATAAGTAGAGCTAGGCACGAAGGCTCAAGCCTATAATCCCAGCACTTTGGGAGGCAGAAGCAAGAGGATTGACTGAGCTCAGGGGTTTGAGACCAGTCTAGGCAACTTGGCGAGCCCTCATCTCTACACTAAATTAAAGAAAAAATAGCCGGGCGCTGTGGCATGTGCCTGTAGCTCCAGTTACTTGGAAGGCTGAGGCAGAAGGATCGCCTGAACCCAGGAGGATGAGGCTGCGGTGGCCATGAGCATGCCACTGCACTCCAGCCTGGGTGACAGAGTGAGACTCTGACTCAAAAATAAATAAATAATAAATAAATATCATAGGCAGAGATCTTTTTTTCTGGTGACACCATCAAATCAAAGGCCATTGAAGGCCAGAAAGATGTCCCTCTTTGAAAAAGATCTCTTGACAGAGATGACATGATAATGATAACCCATTTGTGTCCCTTTTCAGGAAAGTTATAAACCATACAAGAGACATACAACTTTAGCAGAAGATTATAATCAGGAATTCCTTGTCCCTTCTCCTTGAGTATCATCTTCTCATATAATATGATCTTGCATTTGTGTAGAATAGAATACACAAACATCTCAGCACCTGGAATGATATTGGAGATACTTAAAATCAATAACCCCAATGTATACAGATAGATAAACTATTCCAACATGGTACAGTAATTAGCAGTAGATTCCCATTTCTACCCGTGCATGTTTCATTAGTTTACATATTCAAGTGTGTATGAAAACTTTGTGTTATAGATGTGCATCGCTGTATTGTTCTGCTGTTTGGGAATTGGCTAATAAGCTTTACTTTTATTTTAAGAAACTCTCAACAAAAGTCATGCTTTTTGTTTAGGTGAGAAATTTTAAAGAGCAGTGCAAAAGGAGAGGCTGGGTGTTTGGGGAATCCAAATAGAAAATAAGCAAATAGTCTAACACCTTGCCGGTAAGTCTGGAAATAAAAATGAAACTGTTTCTACCTTCCTTTGCATTGTTCTTAGATTCTGTTCTGAATTTAGAAATGTCAAAGATGCTTTGCTAAAACCCAAAAAGTTACTATGCAACCTACATTTGAAATTATTTTTCCTTCCTTGAATCCTGGAGATCTAATTCTGCTATCTAAGAAACAAACATGCCATGTCGGAAGGAAGGAGAATAGGACGGTAGACATCTGAATCTACTATCAGTGTCATTTTCCAGCTTGTCATGGCTCCGTAGACACTGTTTGTGGAAATCTCACAAATGGAACTGATTTACCAGAAAAATGTGCCTATTTTCCATTAAATATTCTCATTGCTTCACTGAAGTCACCAATGTTTCACCAGTGGACCCTGCAGGGCTGTCTCCACATCATGTAATTCCAGAAAATGAACTGTGGATAAGACAGGCCTCGGAGGAAAGAGTTTTATTCGCCTCAGTTGTTTTGCACATTGCTTAAACTAGAGATGTTAGCAGCTTCTTAAAGAGAGAAGCATTAGTCAGACCCTTGGGGGCAACAGTGGGAAATGGAACTTACCCTGTCACATGCTTGATAGAAACGTGTCTGTTGAGACAGGCATAGGGCAGGATACAAGAAATATGTTTTCAGAGCTTTTGTGGATGGACGAGAACTTTAGAGACCTTCTTGTCTCAGTTAAAATCACAGAGCTGATACTTACATATTGCACGGTCTTGGTGAAGTTAACCTTCAAAACTCATTTTCTCCATCTAGAATGGACATGATATAACTAACTCAAGGCGTATTCTAGGAGTTAAATTTTTTTTTAAAAAAAACATAATTGAAGTACTCATCCCAGATGTGGTCATCAGTGTGTACAAAATAAATGCCAGCAGTTTTGATGATGACGGTGGTGATGGTGATAACTCGAATTGAAGCACTGCTATTTACCAGCTGTGTGTCCTTGGAAGCACATTTTCTTCAGCTAGAAAACAAGGATGATGATATTTACCTTGCAGGGTGGTGTGGAGGACTAGAAATGTTATATGGAAAACAGCCAAAGTATTTTTTTTTTTTTTTGGAGTCAGAGTAGCATACTCACGGCCACCACAACCTCAACCTGCTGGGCTCAGGTGATCCTTCTGTTTCAGCCTTCCAAGTAGCTGGAACCACAGGCACGCACCAGCATGCCCAACTAATTTTTTGACTTATTGTAGAGATGAGGTCTTGCGATGTTGCTCAGGTTGGACTTGAACCCCAGCCTACTGGGATTACAGGTGTGAGCCACTGTGCCCAGTTGCTATTTTCAGTACTATTATTTATAAAAAATTTATTTAAACTTGGGAGAAGTCAAAAGGTTGACTTTTCTTGATATAAATATATACAGTATTCCACTTGATAAATGTTCATTCAAAGATAGATTATATTCTTCCTTGTCTCATAAATCTTTCTTCAAGCTCCCTTTGGGATAATATCCTCCCCTCCAAAAAAAAAAGTTGTGGTTAAAAATCAAACCAGTGTTCTCTCCTACCAGCAGGGCTTATCAGAACCACTATGAAAGGGACCCAAGTCCCCCAGCTGATGGAGATATGCGCTGTCAGCAGTTTGATTGGGCAGGAAAAACAGCTAGCCAGGCTTAGAGTGCCTAGGGAACATTGTATTCTCTTTGCCCTTGACCTTCTGAGTATGTTATTGTCACATACTAGCTTATCAGTCACACAAAAACTGGTTGTATTCAAGTAACATTTTGCAGGAGCTATAAGCCATCTGGTCTGCCCACACAGGACACCAAAGATTCTTGATTCAGTTATTAGTTGGCTTCATGTGGTTCCAGCATATCTCTTAAAAAATGCCAAAATGGCTCAAGAGTCACCCTTGAGCTTGAGCTCGCTCCTAATTCTCTGGAGTGTACTGCCTCTCTTGCTTAATAAATCAATCTCTCTCTCTCTCTCTCTCTCTCTCTCTCTCTCTCTCTCTCTCTCTCTCCCCTTTCAAAAACAAACCCCAGAAAAAGACAAAATGCATTCCCTTCAGTTGAGAAAAAGAGAAGAGTTTAGTTGAGAATGCAGAGCACACAATATGGGAGAAAGTCATGTAGTTGCTTTGGAAGTCCAAAGTTCTGCCATATTTTTTGCCCTGTCAGTCCACCTTTCCCCTACCAATTCAATGCTTCTTGACATCTATGACTTAAAATTTGCTTCATCAGAATTACAGTTTTTCTTCTGGAGATCTCTCTAAGACTCATATTCTAAAGGGTGTACTCTTGAATTTGGCCAATTTTTTCTCAACCAGACATATGTTTCTAAATAAGATTTGTTAATTGAGCCAGGTGCAGTGACTCACGCCTGTAATCGCAGCAATTTGAAAGCTGAGGTGAAAGGATTGCCTGAGCTCAGAAGTTCAGGACCGAACTGGGCAACATGGCAAGACCTCATCTCTACAGTAAAAAATAAAAATTAAAAAAAAAAAAATACTAGCCAGGCATGGTGGCCCACACC
This sequence comes from Carlito syrichta, assembly GCF_000164805.1. NCBI lineage: Eukaryota > Metazoa > Chordata > Mammalia > Primates > Tarsiidae > Carlito > Carlito syrichta. Next base: position 787,234 of record NW_007259562.1, on the reverse strand, counting down.
TGAAGTCCCAGCTACTTGGAAGGCTGAGACGGAAGGATTGCCTGAGCCCAGCAGGTTGAGTGACTGTGTATGTACCACTGCACTGTAGTGACCGTGAATGTACCACTGCACTCCGCCTGGGCGGCAGAGTTGTGAGACTTCAACTCAAAAAAAAAAAAAAAAGAGAGAGAGAGGGTTTGATAAAAAGGAATCTTCCCTTCAGGAAAGTTAGGCCTCTTTACCAACTGTTCTATGTTCTATGTTCTATGTTCAGTTTGGTTTCCCTGTGTTAGCCTGGGTTTCCTGAGACAAGGTGAGAGTAGGGAGCAGTAATCCTAAAGATCAAGAGGAAGGTGCTTGGTAGAGTAAAACTGAGGAAAGAAAGCCAAACCACGGGTGTATTCTCAGACTGGTCATCACTGTGAGCAACAGGGCCTTGCTCCTACTGCCTCCCAGAGACCCTCTGAGAAGCCGTGTAGAATGTGATTCAGGGTTGTCTTTCTGAGGGTTGAAAAAGTAGAGGATTTGTCTCCTCCCCCACATTCCATATGTCAAGTGTTGTCTTAAGTGTTAATATGTTCTTTTCTCTGGGAGAAAATATTTCTCCCTTATTCTGTACATGCATCAGAATGTCTAAACAGGTTACCACAGTCATCTCTCTAGAGTTTCTTCTGTGACAAAGCAGCCCAGGGCAGAAGGGACGAGGTTCACAGTGTAACTAAGACAAGGGACAGTCCTGTTTCACTTGCCACAATGGGCAGCCACAGTAATGACTAGAGGGGGAAAAAAGTACTCTAAGGTGACAGAAAGCAGATCACAGAAGTGACCTTACATGTAAACTCAATGGCAAGATTCACATTAATAAGACCCTCTTCAACATTTTATCAGCTCTCACAAACTGTAAAGAAAAGTGTATCACCTCCATTTCAAAGTCTGAACTGTGTTTTGCTGAGAGATATAATTATTTCAACAGTTAATATGTATTTTTAAAACTTCCCATGGAGCCTGTTGCCTCACAAGCTGTTTTAAATTACACATTTTAAAAGTGATTTTTTAAAAAAGATTCATCGAATATGTATTATTTTAGATATTTTTGAAGATAGACTACAAAACGAACAAAAAAGGTCTCTTCCCCCAAGGAGTTTATAAACTACTCAAGGGAGGCAAGATAAGACAGATAATTTAAGAAGTAGAATGAACTTAACAGATAAAATAAGAGCAATATTGAATGTACACTAAACTTAATGTACACTGAATTATTCAACAGGTAGAAATCAATGCTTGAGAGTACTACCCAGATATACAGAGTCATTATAGACTGATCTGACATGTATAGAAACATGAATGTAAAAACATAAACACATGGGCAAACAAAATTAACTTGTTTTAAATATCTCTACCCAAAGAAGAAACGAACCATTTCCAGAGGTCAAAAACAAAAACTGCCCTCCAGGGCTGAGGTCTAAATATCCATCGATGAGTAAAGGGTGTGACCTCAGAGGCTAAGATGAAAGAACTGGAGTTGTACCCCAAGATAATACTCAGAACCACAAAGAGCTTCCCGGTTTAGGAAAACTGAATCAGAAAATTATCCAACTAGTCAAAAAAAATTTTTAATGTATACACACACACACACACACACACACACAAGACACATAGTGCAAAACGTATAAGTCAAGAAATTGATATGCCCAGATGGTTGAATCACTAGCATGCAAGAAGGAAAACACTGATTTTTTTTTTTCCATTCATAACCTAGAAATCACAGAGCCCCTCAACAAAATTCTTCACTGCAAAATTTCCATTAAAAAGTATAATCTGGCAGGGATCGGTGGCTCAGCCTATAATCCCAGCACTTTGGGAGGCCAAGGCAAGTGGATTGTCTGAGCCCAAGGGTTGGAAACCAGCCCAGGCAACTTGGCGAGACCACGTCTCTACAGTAAATAAAAAATTAGCTGGGTGAGGTAGCAGGCGCCTGAGGTGGGCAGAAGGATCACCAAAGCCTAGCAAGTCGATGCTGGAGTGGCGGTGAGTGTGCCACTGCACTCCAGCCTGGGCGACAGAGTGGGACTCCAGCTCAGAAAAAAAAAGTATAATTTTTATAAAGACGTGAACCACAGCACAGAGTCTTACGCCTATGATCCCAACAAACACTTTGGGAGGCAGAGGCAAGAGGAAATGCAATGGTAGATTCAAAGCCCAGCAGCTATCCATCAACAGCAAAAAATTTAAGCAACACTTTTCCATAGCCATTCACTAAAGTGATGTAAGTCGTGTAAAGTAAAATATAGCAATGCAAATAAATAAGATGCATAAAATGATGTGAATCACATAATTACTAACTTATGCTGTTAATACAAATAATTGATACACTAATAAAGTTGTATGATCATTCCAGTTAGTAAATCATTGAATATTTATAAAATATTCTATTACTATTACTATAATATACCATTATTCTGTATTGACAACTAGGGAAAGTAGATTTCAAAACCAATGAGGTCTACCTGAGATTGGCAGGTGATATACTAAGTGATTTAGGTTCCTAAAACCCCAAAAAGTCAGTTGAACACCTGTTAAAATCATTTGGTTTTGTCTTTCAACCCTGACAACCAAGATGATAAATTCCCCACAAGTGGGGATATATAAATCTTTTTCTGGTGTCCAGGTCTACACTCTGAACAGTCTAGAGAAATGTGACTTTTAATTAAAGGCGTTTAACTTGAGGTTGCCAGACTGTACAGAAAGTAAACAATCTGCCAGTCCAATCTCATATGATTTAATGATAATGATAGTGTATGAAGAAAATAACTCATTCTAGCAATGTTTCCGGGGGATACCAACCCCTTGGCCTGGAACAGAGGGACAAAAGGGCAGGCATTGATATTGTCCTCTTGTTGTGTTTGAACACCATGATTGCTCCTCTTAGGATTTACTTTTTTTTTTGAGTTGGAGTCTCACTCTGTCGCCCAGACTGGAGTGCAGTGACACGTTCACAGCCACCCCTGCGTCAACCTGCTGGGTTCAGGGGATCCTTCCACCTCAGCCTTCCAAGTAGCCAGAACTACAGGCGTGTGCTACCCAGCCCAGCTAATTTTTTGATTTATTGTAGAGATGAGGTCTCGAACCAGGTTGATCTTGAACCTGTGGGATCAGGCAATCCTCTCACCTTGACCTCCCAAAGTGCTGGGATTACAGGCTTGAGCCACCGCACACAGCCAGGATTCACTTTAATGGCCAAAGAGGAATGTCAGCACATAAAGGGAGTCAACTGTAGGGGAAATTGAAAAAACTGGCGTATGCCTATTCGTGGCCTGGGGCTTCATTGCTTATATTCACAGAAACTTATTTATCCTTGAGTTATCCCATGGTCTAGCGAGAAAAAGTACTTCAACATTGAACTCCCAATTCTATAAGCAAAAAGCCTGGTGAAATAAAAAGAGGAAATTCTCTTGGAAATTAGGTCAGAGGTCCTCCACCATATTTTGAAGTAAAAAAAATGCTGCTTAATAGTTCATTTTCCTTTTTCCATTGGGGCATTTTATCTGTACATATATATTACATCCATAGAAAAAGAATCCCAGGATTTTTCCTCCTGTGTGTTTCCATCTTGTTTCATGGTCCATGGTCCAGCTGAGGTTGTCAGTACAATGAAACCAAACTGACGGGATGGGAACAAATTATTCTGCCACTTTTCTAGATCTTTGAGTTTCACATCAAATCTGGGACTGATCGTGCCACACTTGTTTAACCTGCCTGTGAGGGTCACAACAATTTTCCCAGCTCTGTGATCATCAGTGACTTCAAATTCGCCAATGTGACCATGCTTCAATATCATAGTTAGAAACCAGGCGATGACTTTGGAGCACGGCCTAATAAGAACCTGACATTTGCCTTTCTGTTCGGCATTACTGATGCTCTTGAGAGCATCAGCCAGGACATTCATGTGCACCATGATGGCGGCACAGAGAAATGGAGGAGAGTTGCTCAATAGGTCTTAATAGCTAACAGTTTTAAATATCCTTCAGCTCATTTTCAGAGGCAATGAAGGCCACCATTTTTAAAAGTCATCACCTGTGTTAGAAACAGAATTGCAACACATCCCTTTTCAAGGAAATGAAGTGAAAAATAAAGCTTCTGGGTCAGGAATTTTTGTCCCAATAACCAGAGGATGAATTTATTTTCCACTGTTACAACAAGTGAGAGCATTGTTTTCATAACTCTTAGTGTGGAAAGAAGGGTGTGCTTAGATGTTGGAAAACCAAAAGGGCACGTACTAGGGTAGTCTCGATTGGATGAAACAGTCCACCTCCCACAAGGAGGTTCCATGGTGAGTAAGTCATCACAAATCCACCCCAAGAACCAAGGCAACTGAGAGGCTGAAGAAAGAGGCTGGCAAATCCAGTTTCTCAGAATGAAATGTTGCATAGGGACCTATGAGCAGAAAACATGTCCTATGACCAGGGAACAAGAAGGTGGATCCCTGCCCCATTATACCCAGGCCCAGGGTTTACATGCCATAGGGAAAGAGTAGTGTGCTTCAGAAGGGGTGTGTGCCTGGTACAGTGGCTCACGCCTATAATTCCAGCACTTTGGGAGGTCAAGGCAAGAAGATTGCCTGAGCCCATGGGTTTGAGACCAGCCTGGGCAATTTGACGCGACCTTATCTCTACAACAAATAAATAAATAAATAAATAAACAAATTAGCTGGGCATGGTGGCGCACTTGTGGTTTCAACTACCTGGAAGGCTGAGGAGGAAGGATCGTCTGAGTCCAGCAGGTCGAGGCTGTGGTGGATGTGAGTGTGTCACTCCACTTTCGCGTGGTTGACAGAATGAGATTTCAACTCAAAAAAAAGGGAGATGAGTAGGACAACTGATTAGGGACAGGATTTATGGTAAGCATGATAATTTCAAGGTTTCTTTAACCTACGGGCAAGATTTACGATAGGTACAAGGAACAGTAGATAAAATAGAAATCTTAGAGGCATTCCCTGAACTGGAGTTCATCAGAAGTCAATATGGTGGATTAACATCCAAGATGGAGTTTCTTTAGCCTTCACATAGGTAACATGAAGGAAATCAGTCCTTCCTTTCCTGCTGTCATCTTCACTCCTACCCTGCCAGTCACACCACACACAAGTGACTCAGGTTCAAGCAATCTGATGGTTTTGCTCAAGACTTGAATTTTGAATGAGCAAAAGAAAGAAAACAAAAATGTCAGAATCCAATTCATGTTAGAATCTATTCACTGTCACAGTAATAGTGCCAGCGTCTGTAGCAAAGTCACAGTGAACTAGCCAGACACCCTGACCCTCTGGAGCCTCTCTGGCTCGTGTCCTTTTGTCAAAATTTTCCTGCAATCTCTCAATGATTTCTGGAGCTCCCAGAGACGAGAGTTTCACTATGTTGTCCAGGTTGGTCTTGAACTCCTGGCTTCAAGTGATCCTCTGGCCTTGGCCTTCCAAAATGCTGAGATTACAGGTATGAGTCACAGCACCTGGCTCCGTATCCATCCAATGAGATTTCTTTTTGCTTAAAGCTAACTGCAACAGCAGTTTTGCAATAAAAGGCAATCTAACTGATAACACCAGCCAAGGAGACAAAGGTATGAAGAAATTCTAATCCCCATGGGGGATCAGGTCACTAAGCAGGAGAGGCAAAAATTCAGGCACAGAGAGTTAAGAGAAAAGTAAATGCCAGGAAGAAGACAAGTTGTCTGGGGCTCTCCTGAAGCATCTGAATACTAACTCTTCAACAGTTTAGCTAATTCTCTTGCCGCCAACTACTGAGTATAAGGGTCCTTGTGTACTCTCTGTTCTGGTCAAGGGCAACTCAGGGTAACCAGCAAACCTGCCAGGACTAAGCCATCATAAGCCAGTCTCCATGAGAATGGAACCAGAGAAAGTAGGGACTGAGAAGCTGTGAGCATCGTTGGTTAAAACTCCAGAGCTGGCAACAATTAATAAGATCAAGAACATCTACGGAAGAAAGGGACTATCTCCACTAAATGGGAGGATACTTCTTCCTTTAAAACAGAAGCAAAAGGTGGAAAGCTAGGGGAAGAAGCAGTGAGATTAGAGATGAGAATAAGTGAGGTAAGCTATGTTGATGACTTCTGTTTATTTTCTTTCTTCTTTTTTTTTTTTTTTTTGAGTTGGAGTCTCTCTCTGGGGTGCAGTGGCACATCATGGGTCATCACAGCTTCAACCTCTTGGGCTCAGGCAATTCTTCCATCTCAGCCTCCCAAGTAGCTGGGACTATGGGCATGTGTCACCATACCTGGTTACTTTTTAAAAATTTTTTTTTGTAGAGATGAGGTCTCACTGTGCTGTCCAGGCTGGTCTCGAACTCCTGGGCTCAAGCAGCCCTCCCACCTCAGCCTCCCAAAGTACTGGGATTATTAGTGTGAGCCACCACACCTGGTCAATGGCTTCTATTTTTCTGTGTGAAGCAGGAAGCCAGGCTAACTGCTAAGAATGAGGTAGTGAGAGAATGAATAGTGGTGTGAAGAGTAGGTAAAAATTGTAAATGGCCAATACTAGGGGAAATTATGAAAAAAAACCCACAAATCCAGATAAATTGAAAATAAACTTAAATGGATTCAGTCTAGTTATGTGCTTTTTCTCCAGAAGTACTAGCTGTAAAGATAATGGTCAGTGCCAGGCGCAGTGACTCATGCCTGTAATCCCAGCACTTTGGGAGGCTGAGGCGAGAGCATTGCCTGAGCTCAGGTGTTCAAGATCAGCCTGGGCAACTTGGCGAGACCTCATCTCTACAATAAATTTTTTTTTTTAAATTAGCAAGGCGTGGTGGCGCACACATGTAGTTCCACCTACTTCGAAGGTTGAGTCAGAAAGATCGCCTGAGCCCAGCAGGTTGAGGCTGCAGTGGCCGTGAGCGTGCCACTGCACTCCAGCCTGGGTGACAGAGTGAGATTCCAACTCAAAAAAAAAGATAATGGTCAGGTTACTCAAAAGCTAAGGATTATCTGAAAATTAGCAGAAGGCCAAAGAAGAGAGGGAAGTGAGGGCACAGAGAAGGAGGCAGTTGGGACATTAAAACATGGGTTTTAGCCTAGTTCAGGGAGGGAAAGGAAATAGGAAGAAATTGGAACAAATGGGAAAGCAGAAAGAAAGCCAGAGCTGGGAGTATACAGTGAAACAGAAGAACATGTTCCATTGAGAGAAGGGAAGTGGAGCAGGTGGGAAAAGCCTTGGGATAGGACTTGATGATCAGAAAACAGAATCACAAATTTTTAGGAACGTGACTTCGAAAATGAGTGCTGGAAAGGAACAAAGGTAAAAATCATTAGATCATTTCACCGCACCTGATGTAACATGCCAAACATAACATCCTGGGAACATCAAAGTCATCCAGGATAATGGCAGGATTGGGGTAGAGAAGGCATGTATCTATTAGGTGTATATAACGAGTATAAAACAATGATGGGTCAAGGGGATAATGGCAGGAAGAAAGCAGCAGAACTGAGTGGCGTGGTTTTAAAGGAGGAGTAGCACAGCACAAAGAAGTAGAAATAGAGTGTAAAAAAATGTTAAACCATTTTACACTAAAGAAATGTTTTTAGAATAGGTGCAATAGCTCATGCCTATAATCCCAACACTTTGGGAGGTCGAGGCAGGAGGATTGCTTGAGCCTAGGAGTTCGAGACCGGCCTGGGTAACATTGTGAGACCTTATTTCTACACGAATAAATACATAAATAAATAAGCCAGGTGTAGTGGCTCATACCTGTAGTCCCAGCTACTGGGGAGAGAGACGGGAAGAGGACTGAGGCAGCTGGATCACCTGAGCCCAGGAGGTCGAGGTTGCAGCAGCTGTGATCATGCCACTCGTACTCCAGCCTGGGTGACAGAGTGAGACCCTGGCTCAAATACATAAATAAATAAATATTTTAATTATCACAACTGGAAAGCCAGAGATGTGATGGGTCTCCCAGACAATTGATTTAAAGACTCAACTACGACATCAAACCCTGATTCTTTCTGCCTTTATGCTCAGCCAGGAGCTTCATGCAAACTTGACCTTGAAGTTCTAAGGTGGTCTGCAGAGCTGTATGCTCTCTTTTCACATGCAAAAAGAGGTAGAGAAACTGGTTTCCCAACCAGCACTTTCAAAGGGAGGAGAGAACTTTCTGAAACACCTGCAGGAAACCTCTTCTTGCTTCTCATTGACTGGAATTGGGTCACATACCAACTTCTGAACCAATCACTGGCAAGTAAATAGCGCTTTGTTTAGACAAACTTGATATACCCAACTTGAGCTGAGTTCTCTTCATATTATATCCTGACTTCTCAATGGGGGAGAGTGGGAGCAGATGTTGCTGAACCTGCCATAATCATCTCACCCACTTCTGTGACTACAAGTTTTCTTCAGCTTTGTCCTTTAATATGGTAAGTCTAGAACAGGTAATGAGTGATGACTTCAATTCTCTGAATAAACAAAGAATCAAGATTGTCTTGGTGCCTCTGAACACACTACTCAATTCATAACATGACATCGGAACAGAATACTCACAACTGCAAGTGGAGCCAAGAGCTACAAGTGCATTTCACTCTGTCTTATAAAACTACAGTGACTGGGCACAGTGACTCACACCTGTAATCCCAGCACTTTGGAAGTTGCAAGCGAGAGGATTATCTGAGCCCAGGTGTTCGAGACCAGCCTGAACAACATGGCAAACTTTCTAATATTTTTTTTTAATTCTACTATGTTAAATACATATATTTTTTATTTATATTTATATCTATATATACATCTTTTTTTTTTGAGTCAGAGTTTCACTCTGTTGCCCAGGCTGGAATGCAGTAGCACACTCAAGGCCACCGTGGTCTCAACCTACTGAGCTCAGGTGATCCTTCTGCCTCAGCTTTCCAAGTAACTGGAACTACAGGCATGCGCGACCACACCTGGCTAATTTTTTGACTTATTGTAGACATGAGGACTTGCCAAATTGCTCAGGCTGGTCTTGAACTCCTGGACTCAGGCAATCCTCTCACCTCTGCTTTCCAAAGTGCTGGTATTACAGGCATGAGCCACTGCGCCCAGCTATATATATTTGTGTGTGTGTGTGTTTTCATATATATATGGATTCCTTACTGAGCCTCCAAGAACAGTTCTTATGACTTTCTTTATGCCTTTTCCACAAATACTACAGAGATTCTTCTCCAGCTACGCTTCCTAAATGCCATGGTGCTCCAGAGTTAGGCCTCTGCATCCAGATATTAAAACTGGAAACCATGAATGATACACAGGCCTAGAAATCTAGACGTCCCTGTAGACTCTTGTAGCAGTGGACAGTGGACAGGGGGCAGTCCAACCAATAGCAGTACAAATACGAGACTGTTGCTATCTGGCTTCAAAGCAGCTGGTTACCCCCACATCCAGCATGATTTCCTAACTCATAGGACTGCATAAAGTCACAAGCAGTCACAACTCTACCAGCTTCATTGCCCACCTTGCAATTCCAGATATATCCCTGATGCTCTTTTTTATCGCTATGTTTTTGAAGCTTCTTTTTTCTCTATCAGGGATTCCTTCCCCTGTTTTCCAACATGTGATTCCCCTCTTTTCGTTTAGAAAGTCAAAATTCCCTCCTCTAAAGCTTTCCCAGAGACCCCAAGCAGCAGCTCCTGTGTTCCTGTGTGTTCCTGTCACAATTTTCACCTACCTAGTGAGGTACTTTTCATGTTGTTTTGTGATCATGTATTTCTGTTATTCTTTCCTAATTAGGGTACGAGCAACTTCAAGCAACTTTATTCACCATTTTATTCCTAGCACCTGAAAAGTAAAAGCCTTCTATGTTTGTTGGATATATAGATTATGTATCTTGAAAAAAAATGCTATGTGGAATCACTTTTTTCTACTTTGATAGTTAATTGTCTATCATTAATTATCAATATTATTTTATTAACAGTTAAATTCCACAACAACAGCCGAATATTTTATGCTTTAAAAGAAAAGTTGGGTATCAGCATAATTGGTGTTTATATGCCTAACCCTTAATTGTACCCCACATCTTTATAATAAATAAATAAATTTTAAAAAAGAAAAAGAAAAGTCAAAACATGGAACCAACTGCATTGCTCATCAAAAGTAGACTGGATTAAAAACTGTGGTACATATATACAATGGAATATTACACGGCCATAAAGAAGGACAAAATTATGAACTTCACAGCAACTTGGATGGATTTAGAGTCTATAATACTCAATGATCTATCACAGAAACAAAGAAATGAGTACCACGCATTCTCACTCATAAACGAACCTTGAGCAATTATCAAAATACTATAAGAAATGAATTGGCAAGAGTAAGAAACTGCTAGGGGAGGGAGGAGGGCACACTTCATCAATAAGGGTACCTGATCTCAAATCAGGCGAAGTGAGTACCAAAGGGAGGCCCAAACTTTACCTGTACAATAACCATTTGTATACCTAACCCTGAAATGTACCCCACATCTTTAAAATAAAATGTTTTTAAAAATTTTAGCAAAGACATGTTCAGAATTTTCTGACTTTCTTAACTTGGTATTTTAAAAATTGTAAGTTGTTAAGTACATCCTTGTGAATAAATCACCGGGTTGCTCCTTTGCAATAAGAGATCTGGTGCCATGGGACCATACATGAGCTGTCTGTGGGTGACTGACCTAGAGACCTGGTACTAAATAAAACGGAGAGAAGCAAACCAGTAGGGCAGGGTGGAGGTGTCAGAATTGCCTGGCCAGTGTAAATTTTCAAAATGTGTGGGTAGTTTTCTTAAAAGCCAAACCCACTGTGTGTGGCTTGTTTTGAAAGTAACAGCATAACCTTAAGCAATTGTTTTATTGTCTGTTATACATAAATAAAACGACTACATGAGGAATATTAGTCACTTTGCTTACTTTGTTCCCCTGGTAATAAAACAGAATTTTTTTTTCTTTATAAGATAATGAGATCTTAAATGCTTTCCTCAAACCAAGAGCACATCGGGCAAGTTACTCCCACAACATACTTGGGAGAACACAGAATGCCCATGTGATCTGGGACTGCTCTTGCCTGGTGTTATTATTTCCAAATTATGTCATCCCTGTTATTAAGAAGTGACATGAGCCTGAGCTTGAGCTCATAAAATAAGGTTTATCCAAATACCATGTAGGAAATAAATATAAAGTGTGAAAGCTTTCTCTTCATTTCATTACAAATCCCGGTAGTAAACAATGGAAGACTGGGAAGGGAAGGAGGAGAGGAACAGTTTCTGGGTACACACCCTGTGCCGGGCACGGCTCTGAGGCTGTAATTTTTTTTTTTTTTTTTGAGTTAGACTCTCAATCCATCGCCCAGGTTGTAGTGCAATGGTCTGCTCACGGCCACCCCAGCAACGACCTGCTGGGTCCAGGCGATCCTTACACTTCAGCCTTCCAAGTAGCCAGAACTACAGGCATGTGCTACCATGTCTGGCTAATTTTTTGATTTATTGAAAAGTTGAGGTCTCACCAAGTTGCTCAGGCTGTTCTGTAATTTTTTCCAGGGCAGAGATAGTGTCGGCCAGGCACGTTGGCTCATTCCTGAAATACCAACACTTTGGGAGTGTGAGACAGGAGGATCACTTGAACCCAGGAGTTTGAGACCAGCCTGGAAAACAAAGCGAGATCTCATCGCTACAAAAAATTTTAAAAATCACCCGGGTGTGATGTACACAGTAGTCCCAGCTACTTGGGAGACTGAGGCAGAAGTATAGCCTAAGCCCAGGAGGTGGAGGCCACAGTGAGTCATGATTGTGTCATGCACTGCATTTGAGGCAACAGAGTGAGAGCCTGACTCAAAAAAAAAAAAAAAAAAAAAGAGAGAGAGGGAGATATTGTCTTAGTCATTTCTGCACCTCAACACTTACTAGGTTCCCAGCCCCTAGGTAGGTCCTCAATACACATTTATTTACTGAACTAATCTAAATCTGTTCTAGATAGCCTCTCATTTAATCCTTACAACCACCCTTTGAATCTGGAAGTATTTTCTCTGTTTCACAAGAAATTAAGTTGCCCAAGATCACACTGGAAGGCCTGAATTACAAACTAAGGATGTGAAGACCAAAAGTCATCTCAAAGGTCATCTAGGGTCAGGTACGGTGCAATTCCATCACCGTAATCCCAGCACTTTGGGAGACCGAGGTGAGAGGATTGCCTGAGCCCAGGAGCTAGAGACCAGCCTGGGCAACATAACAAGACCTCGTCTCTACAACAAAATTTAAAAATTATCTGGGCATGGTGGCACTCGCCTGTAGTCCCAGATACTTGGCAGAAGGACTGCCTAAGCCCAGCAAGTCAAGGCTGTGGTAACCGTGATTGCGCCACTGCACTCGAGCTTGAGTGATAGTGACAGTAACAGTGACAGTGAGATTCCAACTAAAAAAAAAAAAAACGGAAGCAAAAAAAGTCATCTAGAAAAATGCAACTATTTAATGCACTCTCTGAAAGGAAAAACAAAAGAAAAAGACTTTTTTTTTTTTTGCCAAGGTCAGTGTTGCTGCCAAAAAAAACAAATCTATGAAATGGCAAATGGCCAGAGTTTCTTTCTAAACCCTTCCAAGTATTGAAGTCTTCACTTAATTTTGTCCTATTCAGATTTGTTTCATTTTCCTGTTTTGTTTGCAAATGGTAAGGGGAAGGTGTAGGGGGGTAGGGTGTTTTTTGTTGCAAGTTTGTGACAGGGGAAAATATTTTGGTTTGTTTCTGCTGACCTGGATGTGTTGGATTGACACATGTTGTTTTGTTTTTGCTTTATTGATGCAGGGATCTTTAGAACAGCAGAGCAAAATGCTAGACAGGAAGAATCTGCTGTTTGTCCTTTATACAATTTTTTTAGTTAACAGAACACTGTAATGTGCCTTGGAGACTAGAATGTATAGTAAATTCAATTGATATTATAAAAAAGAAGAAAGAAAAATGCCACTATTTATAGATGAAGCAAAACATTTTGTGAATTTAAGTTGACTGGCTTATACAACACATTGCCATGAGAATGAAAATCAAGACAAACATATACAATCTAACTTAAACATTAGACAGTGAGTGTGATCATACATACACTCATATATGGGACTCAATTCAACTTTTATTGAGGACATTTTGAGTATCTCTGAAATGTGGTGGGAACAAAAAATGACTGAGCAATATACCCCGTTGCTATGAATCTCAGCATGTGGTGAAGTTGAAAGACAGAAACAGAAATCACACAACAAAGCAGATCTTATGCTTTTAGAGAGTTATGAACCAAGCACAGTGGGGGTACAAACAGCATAACAAATAACTCCACACTAAAGAGAAAGAGGAAGAAGGATATTGTCAAGAAAGCAAAAGCAGCAGCAAAGGACAAAGTCACAAAATGTTCTGATGTAGAAAGGTAATTATAAGGAACTCTGTAGGGTGGTTTGCTTGGGATGTGTGAGAAGCAATGGTAGGATACTGCGTTGGAAATGCAGTTTTAGCTGATGTGAAGGGCTCTGTCCACATCAGTTTATTAGAGGCATAAGAAAGTTTTTATTGAACTTCACGTCAAGTGCCCAGAAAAAGCCTCGAGTGTGCTGGTTAACCCCTGGCATCGGTACACACCTCCTGTCAGATAACTTCCTCTGAACTCCCGGGCCCCCTCTTTCTCAATTTTCTGATTTCCTTCTCTTCACTGACCATTACAAAAGGAAAAAAAATGAGTCCAATAATCGACTCTTGACCCAAACTCAAAACCAGTAACTTTAACAGAATAAAGGTATTTTATTCTCTTAGTATTGCAACAAGCTAAACACATTTTTATCTGAATAGACCTACCTTCTTCACGTGATAGAAAGAGTCGGTGTACAAAGTCCTGAGTTAAAGAAACATACATGGCACAGAGCATATAGGTTAATAATTAGGTGGATGGGTTAGAATCCTAAAGTGCAATTACAGCAATTTAGGCAATGTCATTAAACTGAGTTTTGAGAACAATTAATGAAGTTTCACGTTAAGGATACTGATATACCTTTTAGAGCACTGCTGGAATCAGTAATTATTTTTGAATAGGTAATATAAATGATAATGTTGCCTAATAGGTCAGAGGCTTTGAGTCAAATACCCCCACCACTTGTCTTTCCTAAGAACATGGACATCCCACGAGCCCATGGGTACATGACATCATGATTTCACTTATCAAGGGATGAAATGACTCACACCTGAAGTTGCTCCATGTCATGGAAACCAAACAATCTGCTAATTTTAAATATATATATGCAGTTTATTTCACAAAGAGCATGTTGCCTATATACAATGGAATATTATGCAGTTGTAAAGAAGGACAAACATGTGGACTCCTCAGCAACTTGGATGGATTTAGAATCTATAATACTCAGTGATCTACTTCAGAAACAAAGAACAGAATACCACATGTTCTCACTCATAAGCAGACCCTGAACATTTACCATGATCCTGTAAGAAAGGGATTGGCAGTAGCAGGGGGGATGGGCAGGGAATGACACAACATCAATAGGCGCACCTGATCTCAAACCAGGCAAAGTGGGGACCAAAAGGATGCCCAAAATTTACCTGTACTGTGTCCATTTGTATACCTAATCCTGAGTTATACCCCCATATTTAAAGTAAAATATATTTTTTAAAAGAGCATGTAGGCTAAAAATGATGCCCTAGTCTAGTCTATTGAGACAAAAGGAGACAGATATCTTCTCCCGGGTGCACCTCCAAACCTGGCTCTTCTTCTTGGGGATTTGTTTATTTGTGTTTAGAACAGCAGAACAATCCTTCCTGCTGCAGTTTTTTCTTTGGTCATGGATATGCTCCTAGGATTCAATTTCCTAATTCTATTCCTCTCTTCTTTTTAGGCAGGTGCACCTGAGTTTCAAACATTTCACGTGCTTCTTAAGTTGGTGCACATAGACTCTGTCTTCCTTTCCCTTTGTTTTCTGAGTCAGATATTTTATTTCCTGACACACCCTTCTATATTTGGCTTGGAGGAGGATCTGTTAGTGAGAAATATAAATTTAGTAGTTTCTAGGTCAGTCAAAAAGCCTCCATATTTCAAGCAACCGTTGTCAATCTTTCTTTCCTTTCCTTTGGATAATTCTCCCTGAATTTCATCCTCTCATCAGCCTAAAATGTATCTCAAACCTGATTTATATTTATTTTTGTTCTAGCTAGTTTCTCTTTAGTGTGTGTTTCCCTACCTTTCCTGTGGGTCTTCAAATTTTCTGAGTATTATCTCTAATGGCATGTACTTTACAAACTTTCTTACCACAAATGTATTGTCTTGAGACTCAGGTAATAGGGCCTGAGGGATTCGATGTGGAATTTCCAAGTTTCCTCTCTCAGTTCTGTCCACATTACCTAAACCCTCCTCATGTATAGCTTTGTCGGCCTTTGGAGGCTGGTTCTCCACTGAATATTATTTGGAGATTTCAGATGGCACGTCTCAATTCTTTCTCAGATTTTTGTTTCATCTGGTGAAGGTGATACAATATGCTCTCTAGAATCTTGTCTGTTTTCTGGTTTTGGAGAATGTGTATTTGCCCATCTTTAAAAGAAGTTAGGTTGGATTAGATAGAGAAAGAATGCATTGGAAGGACACCTGATTCTCCACATCCTCAGGAAGACTAGAGAACGGGCATTAAAAAGGAAGGTTACAGCAGAACCACAACCAAAACCAAACCACAGAACCAGTCCAGTGAGGACACTGCTACATCTCAGGGCCACTACTGGGACCACCCACACTGCCAGTGCTGACACAAACACTACCACTGCCTTGGTTGCCAGAAAGCCATCTCGTACCCCACAGCATAGGGAATTCTCCAATATTTCTGGTCCTTTGCTTCTGACTCTGAATCTGAGACTCACAGGTCTGATTATCACACCTAAGTTATGGTTCCAGCTCCTACCTACCTTCAAGGGAGGCTGGGAAATACATTTAAAGACTATGCAGATTCTATGGTGAAATTGTACTATGCCTCCCAGTAAGACTTATACAGTACAGGTTTTCCAAATGTAAGAAAGGGGTTCAGATGCTAAACAGACAGAAGAGGGGGAAAGTTCACTACGTCTTGACCCCAGTCCTCTGCTTTATGGAATATCTAGTTGACCACCTTATGGAATGTCCAGTTGAACACCGTAATTAAGCTCCTTATGTGGAATGTGTCTTTTCATCTTCCAGCTTCTAGGTTCCAGAATGTGCCCTAAGGAGCCCCCAGATACCATAGAGCAGGGGACTCCAAACCCAAGCCGCAGACCAGTACCAATTTGTAGCCTATTAAGAACCCGACCACATAGCAGGAAGTGAGTGATGGGCTTATTTTATTCTGCCTGTGGCCTCCCATTATCTTATTAACCACTTCCATTTGTTCCTCTTTTTTTAATAGTGAAGTGTAAAATTATTTTATTATATGTTACAATGTAATAGTAATAGAAATAAAGTGCACAATAAATGTTATGTGCTTGAATCACCATGAAACCACCTCCTGGCCATCGTGGAAAAATTGTCTTATACAAAACTGGTCCCTGATGCCAAAAAAGTTGGAGAACCACTGCCATAGAGAGTCCATAAGACCCAGCAACATGTGTTAAAATTTTAAGGACAGCACAATAGCATCTATCAGACCACTCAATCTTTTACCTCAAGGTGGTTTGCAGTTTCATTAGACCATGCTGCCTTCCCTTCAGGGAAAGTCCTTTCTTTGCAAAGCTGTCTTTTCAATAGTCACTGCATTACCAAAAAAAAAAAAAAAAATAGGTGCCATATGAAAAGTCAATGTGGAACAGAAAATGAGAGTGGTGTGTCCAGCCTGATTCCAAGGTTGGCCAAGGTGGCCCGTGCCCCACAGGTGCTCATGCCCTATTAGTAATTGTTTATTCAAGAATGAAACTAAACATTAATTTTTCTTTATGTATATATATGTGTGTATGTGTGTGCGTGCTTTACAAATAGCTGCTCGGTTATTAGAACATCAATACTTAAGATGTTTGAAACTAATAACTTAATAAATGGAACTGTTAGGGTTTGGGAGAGGTTTTTTTGTTTGTTCTTGGCCTGTGGATAGAGTGGAAAAAAATTATTAAGACACTAGTGGCATCATGAACAAAAGAGTTTGGGAAACTGAACAAGCACATATACTGATTTAATAAAATAAACCTTTTATTCTTCACAGCCCTACAAAATTCATGAGAAGCCTCCACTGTCCTCTCTCAAAGAAGAATAACTTATGGGTAAAGTCAAGGAGTACCAGGTGGTTGCCACTTCCCACTCACATGATAGGTGGCAAGCGAGTGACTAAGTTTTCCCAAGTAAACAACACAGCTAGGAGAGACCAAGAGACAAGGCAGAGAAGAGAGCACAGGCAAATGCTGAAAGTCCCCAAAGGACAGGGCAGAGCCAAAAAACCGCCCAGGTGCCCATTATCCAGGAGGATCATATAGCATCACTGGCAGCAAGCCCAAAGATGTCTATATAGACGGTAAGGAAAGTTTGAAAATTATTCTACAGAGAAAATATGTGCATGAGGCAGAAAATCCTAGTTCAGAGAGAAGAAACTTGCTGACTGACATTTCCAAAACTAGTGTCATATTTAGGGATGAGCTTCCAAGGAGAATGAAGCCGGACACAATGGCTCATGCTTGTAATCCCAGCATTTTGGGAAGCTGAGACAAAAGGATTGCCTGAAGCCAGGGATTCGAGACCAGACTGGGTAACATGGCAAGACCGCCTCTCTACAATAATTTTTTTAAAAAATAATCAGATGTGGTGGCACGCATCTGTAGTGAGGCAGAAGATCGCCTGAGCTCAGTAGGTCGAGGTTGTGGTGGTCATGAGTATGCCATTGCACTCCAGCCTAGTCAACAGAGTGAGACTCTGACTCAAAAAGAGAGAGATAGAGAAAGAGAGAGAGAGAGATAGAGAAAGAGAGAGAGAGAGAGAGAGAATGCAGATAATTATAGAAGAACTCTAAGACCTTACACAATTCATTAAGCCAAATTTTCTCTTCCATATAAAGAGTTGTATTCACTTAGCATCTAGCCTGCTAAAACTCTTACTCAATGTTGATCTGTGCTTTTTGGTGTCCTCAAGAGTAAATTTTGTACATCAAAGAATTATTTCAATAGTTACTAAAATTAGTTCAGCCTATCAAAACAATGAATTTTTAAAACTACTTCTTTATTCAGCTTTTAAGTTCTGTCTTGCTCACTGCTACTCTCACACTTGCTTTGATGGAAGCCAGCTGCCATGAGCCAACAGCTCACAACATGAGCTGGTTCAAATGGGGAAGTCCAAGTGGCAAGGAACTGAGGGAGGCTTCCAGCCAACAGCTCTGAAACACTGATGCCCACAGTCCAACAGGCCATGAGCAACTAAATGCTGCCAAAAATCACGTGAGTGATTTTTAAGTAGATCCTTCCTTGGTCAAGCTTTCATATGACCCCTACCTGATCCCTTGATTGCTGTACCCTAAGACAGAGGCACCCAGGTAAGCTGTACCTGGCTGTCTGTCTAACAGAAACTGAAAGACAATAAGTGTTTTGTTTTTGCTTTGAATCAGGGACTCATTTTGTCACCCAGCCTAGAGTGTAGTGGCATAATCACGGCTCACTGCAGCCTCAACTTCCTGAGCTCAGGTGATCCTTCTGCCTCAGCCTCCCAAGGATCTGGTACTACAGA
Source organism: Carlito syrichta (assembly GCF_000164805.1). Classification (NCBI taxonomy): domain Eukaryota; kingdom Metazoa; phylum Chordata; class Mammalia; order Primates; family Tarsiidae; genus Carlito; species Carlito syrichta. Next base: position 768,574 of record NW_007259562.1, on the reverse strand, counting down.
TGCCGATCATCATGCCCAGTTAATTTTTTTTTTTTTTTGTAGAGACAAGTTCTTATTATATTGTCCAGGCCAGGCTCAAGCAATCCTCTTGCCTCAGCCTCCCAAAGAGCTGGAATTATAGGCTTGAGCCACTGCACCCAGCCCCATAAATGTTATTTTAAGTTTAAATTTTGTAGTAATTCTTCTACAGTGATAGGTAACTAATACAGAAACCAAAAGAGACATGACAACTAAATGCAAAATGTGACCCTGAATTGGATATTTCAGGGAGGAAATGTTACTCCTAGGACATGACTTGGACAGTTGCCACATCTGAATGTTGACAGTATTTTTGGCGACAATATTAAGCTTCCTGATGTGATTATTGAATGTGGTTATATAAGAAAATGTCCTTTGTACTAGGAAATCTACACTGAAGTATTTGAAAATAAAAGGACATGACATCTGCAAATAACTCTTACATGGTTCAGGGAAAAATTAACAATAATATGTACTATAAATACAGAGAATGATAAGACAAATTGTTAATGTATCAATCTGGATAAAGGACACACATATAAGAATTATTTGTCAATTTCTTGCCATAACTTCAAATTATTTTTTAAAAAGCAATTTTTTTTTTGAGTCGGATTCTCACTCTGTCACCTGGGCTGGAGTTAAATGGAGCACTCACAGCCACCACAGCCTCGACCTGCTGGGCTCAGGTGATCCTTCTGCCTTAGTCTTCCAAGTAGCTGAAACCACAGGAGTGTGTCACCATGCCCAGCTAATTTTTTCTTGATTTATTGTAGGTCTCAGCACGTTGCCCAGGCAGGTCTTGAGCCCTTGGGCTCAGACAATCCTCTCTCTTCCACCTCCCAAAGTACTGAGATTACAGGTGTGAGCCAACACACCTGGCCTAATTGGTCTTTTTTATGGCCGTGCAGTATTTCGCAGTGCATATATGCCACATTTTCTCTAAAAGAATGAAATCCTGTCCTTTGCAACAACATGGACAGAGCTAGAGAACACCATCCTAAGCGAACAGACTCAGAAACAGAAAACCAAATACCACATGTTCTCACTTATATGTGGGAGCTAAATGGCCACAAAGAAATAAATAATAGACACTGGAGGGCACCAATAAGAGGAAAGATGCAGAGATGGATATAGAAATTACCTATGGAGCACAATGTTCACTATCTGGGGAATGGGCCACCTGAGACCCAATTCCCACCACTACAAAATACAGCCATGTAAAGAACATGCATGTGTTCCCCCCAAATCTAAAATAAAAATGGAGGGGAAAAGGAGCAATTGGTCATATGTGGCTTAACTTAAAATGTGTTGTTTCAGAATTTTAAAATTAATTGACTTTATTGAATAAAAAAGAGGCAATATTTTTCTTTGAATAATGGCAGTCATGTTCTCTTGGTGTTTTTAAAACCAAATACCAGCATAAATATATTGTGTATATCGTATTTTCAGGAAGGAATTGGATTTGACTAATTTAGATTAAAATGCTATGTATAATTTTCTGTATTTAAATCCTGTGCTTACTCTGAAATAAAGTGTTTTCATCAAGTAAAGAGACTCAAGAGAACACATTCAAAGGTCGACAGCCAAACTCTAAGGCCCATCTTGGGCGAAATGTCAACATTTGACTTTGACACCTGACATTCATTTTTTTTTTTGAGTTGGACTTTCACTTTTTGTCACCCAAGATGGAGTGTGGTGGCTAGATACCTCGCATTCTATCTGGGTGACACTTTACGGTGACCCGAGTTGCCATCATACTTACTCTTTTTCCTATGCTATTATGTTACTTGAGTGCTTTGCATTTTAATTTTCACATTTGCAAGCATCATGGAAATAGATGTAGTCGATTATTCCTCACACCTTTCCCCATTTTCTTTTCCACTTCCTCATCTCTTTACTCTCTTCCTTTCACCTTCTTGGACCCCTTGCTTCTCCCTGATTCTTCTCGATCTTTCTTCTGACAGCTTTCTTCCTGCCTCCTCCACACTAACCCACCTCAGGCCAGCTTTCATCGCTTCGTGCTTAGATCATTGCAGTCACCTCAGAACTGGTCCTCTGCCTCTCTTGGTGCCCTCTTGGCTGTCCCACACATTACAGAGCACTCGCTTTTAGAAGTTCAGAACCAACACACTGTCTGATGTGTCTAGTTTAAGCTTGCTAGGTCTCTATATGGCCATTTCCTTAACTCTGAGAGACCAAACCAAGTTTTTTCCCCTTTGTCTTACCTAAGCTTTTGTGTTCCTCTCTCCATTTAGGGCCACCTGTCAATGACATATTTAAGAAAAAAGCTCTGGCGGTGTGTTGTTGAGCTCCAAAATATCCAAGTCCTTCTTCCACATTCTGCCATGGTCTGTTTTTCACAAAGCACTGCCAGTGGGGACTGAGGCCTTGTGTCTGTTAGCCTTGTTCACCACCTCTTCTTCACATCATCACACATAGATGATGGGAGAAATAATAAGAGAAATCATAAAACATGAAAAGACAAGTGTGAAGCTAGCTTCTATATATGACTTCTTCCAGAGTTCAAGTAAACAGCTTCTAAGGAGTTAAGCTTTTTGTAAGGGGTTTCCCTGTGAACATACTTCTGCACACAGGTCAATGGAACAGTCATGCTTGGGAAGAAAGTATCCGTAATGGTTACAACCTTAGTTATACAAAAATGTAGCTAAAGTTTTGTTTTTGTTTTTGTTTTAAATGAGAAACCAGAATTTATTGAGAGGACAGAAAAGCTCCCACAGCATTAGGGGACCCAGAGGGATTGCCCTGGTTTTTTTTGTTTGTTTGTTTTTTGAGTTGGAGTCTCACTCTGTAGCCCAGGTTGGAGTGCAGTGGCACGCTCACGGCCATCACAGCCTCAACCTGCTGGACTCAGGCAATCCTTCCACTTCAGCCTTCCAAGTAGCTGGAACTACAGGCACATACCACCATGCCCAGCTAATTTTTTTTTTTTTTTTTTTGTAGAGATGAGTTCTCATCAAGTTGCCCAGACTGGTCTCAAACCCGTGGGCTCAGACAATCCTCTTACCTCAGCCTCCCAAAGTGCTGGGATTATAGGCATGAGCCACCATGCCTGACCTTAGCTAAAGTTTTACAAGCACCTCAGCTTCTGATGCATAGAGAAAAGGGCTTGGGGTTTTTCTCCCAATAACGACTTTCTTGTGCTACTTGCTGGATATCGTCTTTTTTTTTCTAATACAAATGTATAATATATATACATATTGATATATCCAATTTACATACGAATGTATTGATGTATATGTGAACATACATATGTGTCTCCGCATATGTACATATAAGAATACATATGTTAATACACATGCATATAGTGTCCCTCGGTGTCTGTGAGATTGGTTTAGGACTCCCATGGATGCTGGAGTCCCTTATCTAAAATGGATACTAGAGTTGGTCTCAGTATCTGGAGGTTCCACATCCACGGATCTGCAATAGGTTGAATCTGTGACTGCAGAGCGCACAGGGACAAAGAGCCAACCATATGTGCATATTTAGAAATAGGTTTCTTGGCTATTGCCTTGTTAGACTCGGGTGTGGCCATGTGCTCTTTGAGCTATGGCTATCACCATACTTCCTGGCTTCAGCCCCCTTCCCTACCTTGGGAAGGTGAATTTCTCTCTCTCTCTCTCTCTCTCTCTCTATCTCTATTTCTCTAATTTATTTTTAAATAAACTATATTTTCTAATCTAAAAAAAAGTAATAGGTTTATTATACTCATAGACCTATAAAACTTTGATATTCAAGAATTATTTTTCAAAAGCAAATTTCTTTCTAAAAAGGATATATGTATTAAATGAATGCTTTCAAAAGTTATTTTATTTATCTGTAACATAAAACATAACACAAACAGAATAATTATTCTTGGTTTATATTTACATATTTTAATCAACATCTTACTTGATGTATCTTTCTCTAACATTGTGTCGCTGACACTTTTCTAATGGTTGCATAATTTTTAATAAGCTCTTTTAAATTCTTTTTCAAAGCTGCCCAGAACTGTCTTCAAAGTTACATTAAATAAAAAGTTAGTTAATTTTAAAATGTTCACAGCTGTAGTTGACTCTTCTTTTTAGCAAATTTGGTTTTTTTCCTAATCTTTTTGTTTTGAAAAATTGCAAACTTATAACAATTTACAAGAACAAACTTATTGTTCAACTTATGCTACTTTTCCAAGTTGTTAAGCTTTCTAAAATTATTATTATTATTACTATTGAGTTGGAGTCTCACTGCTCAGGCTGGAGTGCAGTGGCACACTCATGGTCATTGCAGCCTCAGGAGCCTGCCGGGCTCAGGTGATCCTTCCACCTCAGCCTTCCAAGTAGGTGGAACCACAGGTGAGTGCCACCATGCCTGGCTAATTTTTGGATTGATTTTGTAGAAACAAGGTCTAGCCAAGCTGCCCAGGCTGGTCTCAATCCCTGGACTCAGGCAATTATTTTACCTCTGCCTCCCAAAGTGCTGGAGTTATAGGTGCCCAGATTCAAAATTACTCATCTTTCCCTCTCTCTCTCTCTCTCTCTCTCTCTCTCTCTCTCTCTCTCTCTCTGTCTCTCTCTCTCTTCAAACCATTTGAAAATAAATTACAGATAACCCTAAATAATCCAGCATGAATCCAAAAACTAAGACTTTCTCTTAAATATTCTTATATAAGACAGGAGACCCAAAACAAACCTGGAATTTATTTATAAAAATTGTGTATTCATTCTTACATCTTTAAACTTCAGTCAGTTTCAAAGTACTTTTCATTTGATTCAATACACCTATCGCAATGATTTTTCCACTGCTCAAAACAGTTTTTGAACTCTTCCATTTTGATGCCTTTTCATACTTCTGCGGTTTTTTGTTTCACCTCTTCCACTTTGGCAAAATGTTTCCCTTTGAGGGCTGTTTTCATCTGAGGAAACAACCACAGACATCCCTCAGGGTGAGATTGAATGAATAGAGAGGGTGGAATATTGGGTCAGGCTATTTCTGGTGAAAAACTGCTGAACCCTCAGCACGGTGTGGACAGGTGCAATCATAAATCACCCATCATGAAACGGGCGAACACATTGAAAGAATCTCCAAAAACAATTCACTGAAGTTGAACGCAGCATCTCACAACAATGCAAGCTGGTACATTGATGCTGATAGGTTCCTAGAACACTTACCTAGCAAGTGAAACCTGTGTCACAAGGGCCCCCTCAAAAGGCAATTCTGGTTTTTGAAGAGTCCCCTCCAGTAACTACAATGCAATCAAAATCAGAAAGTCTAGCTTTGATACAACACTTTTCCCATAATATTTTCCCAGTAATATTCTTTGTAGACATTTTTTTTTTTAAATCCAGGATCACACATTACATTTCGTTGCCACGTGTCCTTAGTCTTTCCTCACACACAGGTACAAGGAGCACATACAGTTGGTCTTTGTACCTGTGGGTTCTGCAGCGGTTCTCCATTCTTTCTTTGTCTTTCATGGCAGTGTCATATTTGTAGATGACTGTCCGTTGTTTGATAGGTTTATGGGTTTGTCTGGTTATCTTTCATGCTAAAACACAGGTTATGCATTTGGGCAGGAATAGCATAGGAATAACATTGTGTCCTTTTCAGTGTGTCACATCTGGAAGCTCATGATATCCATTCATCCCACTATAAGTGATGTTAAGCTTGCTCACATCTTCACTATGAAAGTATCTCTTTCTGCTTTTGTGATTAATCAGTCACTGGTCTATAGAAACTTTGTTTATAGTTGCCAGAAACTGGACTCAATTCCAACGTCCTTCAGCGGATGAATAGATAAACAAAACAGTGCATTCATTTGCTGGAATATACTGGGCAACAGAAAACAACAAACAATACACACACCTAACAGCTTAGATGAATCCTAAAGGCATGATGCCGAGTGAAAAAAGCCAGCCTCAGAAGATATGACACACTTGTAAAGACAAAACTATAGTGATAAAGATCACATCAGTGGTTGTCAGGAGCTAAGGGAGGTATGACTATAAAGAGATTGCACAAAAGAGTCTTGACATAATAAAACTGCCCTAGATCCTGAATGTGGTGATGGTTACATAAATCTATACTTGTGTCAAAATTTTAAAATATACCCCAAAAAAGTCAATTTTACAGTATGGTGATTTTTTTTTTTTTTTTTTTTTTGTAGGGACAGAATCTTGTAATATTGCCTAGCAATCCTCTTGCCTTGGCCTCCCAAACTGTTGGATTATGGGCATGAGCTACTGCACCTGGCCTAGTATGGTAATATTTTAAAATAAAATTCAAGCGCCAGGTGTGGTGGCTTACACCTGTAAGAGGATTGCCTGAGCCCAAGAGTTTGAGACCAGTCTGGGCAACTTGGAGAGACCTTTTCTCTACAATAAATCCAAAGATTAGCCAGGCATGGTAGTGTTTGCTGTAGCTCCAGCTACTTAGAAGGCTGAGGCAGGAGGATCACCTGAGCCCAGGAGTTCACAGCTGCAGTAGCCATGATCACGCCATTCTTCTTCATCCTGAGTGACAGAGTAAGATTCTGACTCAAAAATAATAATTAATCAGTAAAATAAAATTTAATCTAATTAATCTGTACAGAGATGCTTAGAGGCGGTGTAAGTATTCTATTACCCTAATAAGCACAGTGGTTTATACATAATCCAAGTATTTCATTCCTCACCTAAGTTCAACTGTCTGCTTTTACATGAAGTTTTCAATGACATAAAGACTTCATAGTCTTTTTTTTTTTTTTTTGCCTGCGTTGGAGTCTCACTCTGTCACCCAGGATGGAGTGCAGTGGCATGCTCATGGTCACTGCAACCTCGACCTGCTGGGCTCAGGCGATACTTCCACCTCAGTCTTCCAAGTAGCTGGAACTACAGGTGTGCACCACCACGCCCAGCTAATTTTTTCATTTATTGTCGAGATGAGGTCTCGCCAAGTTCCCAGGCTGGTCTCAAATCCCTGGGCTCAGGCAATCTTCTCAATTCTGCCTCCCAAAGTGCTGGGGTTACAGACATGAGCCACCACAGCCAGTCATGGCTTTATAATCTTCTAGTCTAATTCCTGTGGTGAATCATTCTCCCAATTATAGGGACAATAAAATTGACATTGGTAGGGATCACATCTTAATCACAGCCTCTACTACAGTGGCTTCCTCATGTAACAGGCACACCTGGGGAATTCATGAACCAACGTGACTTGGTGGGACACACCCTATGGCCATGCCCGTGCACGTAACAGAGATTTCATGAAGTCTTGTCACTCTTTTTGTTAAATTTTTAACTCATAAATTTCAGCTGCTTCAGTTATGTGGTTAATAGAGGCATTAATGAGCACATAAGATTATCTTCTCATGCCAGGCGCTGTGGCTCAAGCCTGTGATCCCAGCACTTTGGGAGGCCGAAGTGAGAGGAATGCCTGAGCCACAGGTTCAAGACCAGCCCAGACAACTTGGCAAGACCTCATTTCTACAATAAATCAAAAAATCTCTGGGCATGGTGGCATGTGCCTGCGGTTCAAGCTATTTTGGAAGACTGTGGCAGAAGGATCGCCTGAGCCCAGCAGGTTGAGACTGCGGTAGCTATGAATATGACACTGCACTCCAGCCTGGGAAAAGAGTGAGACTCTTACTCAAAATATATATGTATTATCTTCTTGTTACAGATACAGACTCCCATTCTGGCCATCCTATAACACAATCTACCTTTGCATCTAGTTCAGCCATTTGGCAGGCCACGGCATCCGAAATGAACAGTTCATATTAAATTAACAGACTTCTCCTGTATCTCTCTCTCTCTCTCTCTCTCTCTCTCTCTCCTCTCCTCTCCTCTCCTTCTCTCTCTTTCTCCTTCTAATTTACTTTCTAAATAAGCTATATTTTTCAATCTAAAAAAATTAACAAACTATGATGTGCAGATTTGTTCTATTATTGTGAAAGTTTATGATATTCAATTTTTTTTCAGACAAAAGGTTTCACATATCTATTACTGAGTCGGCGAACGAGTGCAGAGTATACAAAAAGAAAAATCACATCCCAATTAAACATTTCTGATTTCCCGATTGTGGAGAGCTTTTCAACTTGATAGTGATAAGATGATGATGACCATGAATCAGCATAAACACATGTGCCATCTCACGTGTAAATCCTTATAGACCCAGCTTGGTTCTTCTCCAAAGTCTCCTTGGAGTTGTACTGGATTTTATTACAAGTTTTCATCTGAATCCACTGGGAAATGGGACGATTTTGCTTCTGTTTTTTGGCCAGGATTCTCTGGATCCTGAAAGTCTTGGGGGAAGACATGGCACACAATGGAGTCTACCGCGGGCACCATGGTGGTAGAGAAAAGAAGTTATTAGATCTATAGAAGGGTTAAAGAACTTAATGAGGACCCTATATGTTAACATAAACTTACTCCTTAAGACATCAGGGTGCTGCTGGGCATAGTAGGTCACTCCTATAATCCCAGCACTTCTGGAGGCCAAGGTGAAAGGATTGCCTGAGCCCACGCATTTGAGACCAGCCTGGGCAACTTGGCGAGGCCTAATCTCTACCATAAATCAAAAAATTAGTGGGGCATGGTGGTGCATGCCTGTAGTTCTAGCCACTTGGAAGACTGAGGTGGAAGGATCGCCTGAGCCCAACAGGTCGAGGCTGCTGTGGCCGTGAACATGCCACTGCACTCCAGCCTGGGCTACAGAGTGAGACTCCACCTCAAAAAAAAAAAAAAGATGTCAGAGTGGTATGTGAAGGTGATAATGGGAGAAGTAGAAGGAAGGAGAATTAGCATGTCCTGAGCACCAACTGCTTGCCATCTCTGCCATAGGTGTTTTGCAAGCATTCTCCCAATGCCCACCCAACCCTGAGACATAACTACTTGGAAGGCTGAGGAGGAAGGATTGCCAGAGCACAGCAGTTCAAGGCTGTGGTGGCCATTATCATGCCACTGCACTCCAGCCTGGGTGACAGTGAGATTTCAACTCAAAAATAAATGATAGATAAATAAATAATCGTGGAGGGAAGTCAGTGCACTAATGCCCCAGCCTCCATCTGAGACAACTGTCACACTTCAGCAGGACAATTCTGAAGCACAGTCTATGTGGTTTCACCAAGGATTCCCTAGGGTAATTGTGTCTCATTTTTGCACAGTGGTTTCCAGCTGAGTAGCACACCCTCGACTGGCTTCCTCCTTCCTTGTCTCACTCATTCTCTCCTTCTACTTGCTGGGCTCAGTATCACCAGTCATTAGGTAAATATAGCAAAGCTACCTGCCTCCAAGTCCTTGCCTTAGGCTCTGCGTTGCAGGAACGCAAACTAAGACACACAACAATATTCACTATTCTTCTCTCTTTTTGGTAATAAAAGTACCATGGTGTAGCTGTGCCATGGTTGTTTGTTTATAGATTATATTTTCACATTTTCCTGCCATCTTTGCAACCAGGTATGACTGTGTAACTTTTTACCAGTCGGATATATAAGTGCATTTATTTGCCAAGTCTTGCATTTAAAAAACATAGGGGTGTGCTTTTCTTGTTCCCCCACACCCCGCCCCCCATTATCTGGGATACAGATGTGATACCAACAGCTAGAGCAATCATCATGGACACAGCGATAGAAGCCATATCTTGAGAATGGACTGTGCTGTCCATGCTACCCTATTGCTGCTGCACTGACGACTGTTTCAGAAAAGAAAAACAAGTCTCTCTTTTCTTTTCTTTTTTCTTTCTTCTTTTTTTAGTCAGAGTCTCACTCTGTCGCCCAGGTTGGAGTGCCGTGGCATGCTCACAGTCACAGCAGCCTCGACCTGCTGGGCTCGGGCAATCCTGCTTCAGCCTTCCAAGTAGCTGGAACTACAGGCACACACTACCACACCCAGTTAATTTTTTTTTTTTTTTTTTGTAGAGACGAGGTCTCACTAAGTTGCCCAGCCTGGTCTCGAGGCCCTGGGGTCAGGCAATCAATCCTCTTGCCTTGGCTTCCCAAAGTACTGGGGTTACAGGCTTGAGCGACCACACCCGTTCACATATCTCTTCTTAAGCCACAATATTGTTGGAATCTCTCTGTTAAAGTAGCGTGGACTCTATCCTTATCTGGGATAAAACATAGGTCAAAGTCATACAACTTTGGAGTAAGGTGTAGAAAGGAAAATTCCACAGCTCAAGTTTAATGAACGCTTCATTTGTTGTGGGTATGTGACATCCCTCCCATGTGTTGGGATAGTAAAAAAGGCTGAGAAATACTGCATTATCTATAACACCTCTGAAAGGAAAAGATTTACCTTTCTATTTCCCCTGGAGTAGGGAAAGGTTAATTCTGAAATCCATCAAAATACAAATGAAAATAGAAAACACCATGCAGCTACGAAGAAAACTTGAATTTACTGAGGTCAAGTCTCTTTTTTGTAAGAACCAAGTTAAAGTATTTAATCATTGCTATGGGCTGAATTGCATGCCATTGCCCCAAATTCATGCATTAAAATCCTAATTTCAGCAGGAACCACCATCTTCCAGTAATTAGCCAAAATGACAAACACAAAGGGAAGGAGGAGGGGCCACGTTCTCCAGTTTGTTTAGAAAACATGGAATTGTTCCTTTGGCCACATACATGCGAATCTACAAGAAAGGTGATATTGTAGACATCAAGGGAATAGGTACTGTTCAGGAAGGAATGCTCCACAAATGTTACCCTGGCGAGACAGACAGAGACTGCAGTGTCAATCAGCATGCTGCTAACATTGTTGTTAACAAACAAGTCAAGGATAAGATTCTTGCCAAGAGAATTAATGTGCATATTGGGCATAAGCATTTGAAGAGTTGAGATAGCTTCCTGATACACATGAAGAAAAATGACCAGGAAAAAAAGGAAGCCAAGGAGAAAGGCACCTGGGTTCAGGTCAGCTGAAGTGCCAGCATGCTCCACCCAGAGGAGCACACTTTGTGAGAACCAATGGAAAGGAGCCCGAGCTGCCGGAACATATTCCCTTATGAATTCATGGCTTAATAGATGTCAAAAATAAAAGATCTCTGGACCATTAAAAAAAAAACTCTAATTCCCAGGATTTTAGAATGTGACTGTCATTGAAAGTAAGGTCATTAAGAAAGTCATTAAATTAGGCCATTTGGGTGGGCTCTAATCCAGTCTGACTGGTGTCCTTTCTTTTCCTTCTTTTTTTTTTGAGTTGGAGTGCAGTGGCACACTCACAGCCACCCTAGCATCAACCTGCTGGGCTCTGGCAATCCTTCCACCTCAGCCTTCCAATTAGTCGAAACTACAGACACGCTACCACACCTGGCTAATTTTTGATTTACTGTAGAGATGAAGTCTCGCCAAGTTGCCCCAGCTGGTCTTGAACCCGCAGGCTCAGGCAATCCACTCCCCTTGGCCTCCCAAAGTGCTTGGGATTATAGGCTGAGCTACTGAGCCCGACCATTGGTAATCTTTCAAGAAAAGAAAATTTAGACACAGAGACTCCTGGGGATGTCTACACTGAGAAAAGACTATAGGAAGAGGCAAGAGAGTGACCATCTACAAGCCAAGGAAACAGGCCTCAAAAGAAGTCAACCCTGGTACTTAAGCATCAATCTCTATGGTACATTTGTTATGGCAGCCTTAGCAGAGTAATGGAATTACTTGCTCTCAAAATCAAGGAAGGATATAGTATGTTTCCATCGAATGAATAAGTAAATGAATGACAATGATGCCATACTCCTGGGGTAACAAGAACATTCTGCTCCATAGCATGTCATTCATTAAAATACATTTTAATTCAGCTTGACTGAGGGAAAAGAATGGTGGCCTGACCTAGCTTAGATATGTGTAGCAATCAAAAAGAACACAAGAGTCTGCGAAATATTTCAACTCTGTTAAACATAAAATGACATTGGCCTCAATGCATCCGTGGCCAAGTCAAGAAATCTGAAATAATGAAACAGCAGAATTATGAACCACAGTCTAAGTGGTTGCATGAATTTCCAGAAGTGAAGAGTTTTTTTAAATGAGTCATTAAAATTTTTTCAAAAGCAGGTCACAGCTGGAGGTCAGAGGAAAAAGTTACATGAAGTTACACAATCCTCAAAGAACTATATTTCATGTTTGGTTTTTAATGCACCAATTATTTCCATGAGTATAAGAATCTTCCTATAGTCCTAAATAGAACAAAATGCCCAAAATTGAACTCATTGCATTCAATTCCAACTGTTGCTGCCACTACCCTCCTAGTCACTCAAATTGGAATTTCATTTTTGTATAGAATTAAGGACAAAAACTTGCTCTGCAATCTCTTTGTATGGAACAGGATCCTGAGGTTCCCAGGTAATTCATTTGAAAGTTGTTACCATTTGCAACTATGTCTCTGTGTAAATCAAAATTAAGTGGCCACTATTCAACAAACAAAACTCAGACATGAAAGAATTGCAATGCAGAGGCTGATGTAAAACACAGTTGTCATCCATAATCTCTGCATCAACTTTGTAGGCAAACAAATGTCATGATGTTCGTTGTTTTCATTTAAAAAATAAGTATTTATGCTAACCGAGTTTCCTTTTGATCTAATTTCTATGTTGACGTGCCACATAAGATTTAATTTGAGAAAAAAATATCTGTTGGAAAATCACTTGGGAAAATCACTTATATCTAGAATAAAAGGCAAGATCAAGAAAAAAATAGAAGATTCTGCTTGCCTCTTCAGTCCCATCCTTGTCAGTTAGCAACAAACAGATCCCTGAAAAATCATCTTATTTCTTATTCCCTTTCTCCTCCTCCCATTCTCCTTACTCCCACACTTCATGCACACATATCTCTTAAGACTTATTTCAGGCCTCTCCAAAATGTGTTTTCTGGCCCACTGAGGTCCGAGAAGCGCCTCTTTCATACATCTTTTATGTTAAACAAAATCTGAGGTCATTGTTTTGAACTGAATTCCTCCACCAGGCCCCAACAGACCACACCATGCCAGAATGGAGTCACTCGTGCTCAATGTCAAATAATCAAACTGAAACTTTAGGAAGCAGGTAGATCTCAAATCAGACTGGGAGAGTCCAGTCTACCTGAGTCAGTTGTAATAAGGAAGTCCCCTCTGCTTAAACCCTTGCAGAAAAAACAATCTGAAGCAACCAGGTACTAACCCCTCAAGATTTTCCCCCCATTGTTCTGTGTCCTTGTTCCCACCTTATAAAACGCTGTTCTGTTTCTCACTAGGGGCTTTCATTCCATTTTGTAGAATGAAAGTGGTCCTGATTCATGAATCACAAATAAAAGCCAATTCGATTGATAACTTAATTTGTTGTAATTTTGTCATTTGGCACCTATAATGACTTATGTTTTCAATTGTTTATTTATCTACATTGCCCACTAAACTAAACCTCTGAAGGAGTGACTGTGGTAGAGACAGGCTAGCACGTGGTAGACATTCAGAAATATTGGAAGGAAGGAATAAAGGGAGGAGAGAGAAGAAAGAGAAAGGCAGAAAAGAAGGAAAGGAGGGAGGAAGACAGGGAAGGAGGAAGACCTGTTTACATTAAGGGATCCCTAAGTGAGTTAAGTGTTATTGTTATGTTATGATTTGGAGAAAATATTAGCTGAGCTGTTTCTCAAAATTAGCTATAATATCCAAATTCCAGCGAATTGAAATTCCCACTGTAAGAGGTTTTTGTTTGTATGTTTGTTGGTTTGTTTTTTGCAGGGGAGAGGAAAAGAATTCATACTATGAAAGGAACCATTTAAGCTGGACATACTCCTCTGCATCTAAAATATGACAAATGTCTCCAAGTCTTCAGACCGGGTTAACCAGAAGAGAGAAGGGTCTGGGAAGAAAAGATTAAAAAGCAGAGAGTGAGACCCATTTCATGCCAGTTTCCCAGGGACGGTGGGAGGAAAAAGATGGAGCAGTACAAACGCATCAGAAAGAATTCAGTGTCTAGTTATGACATGTTTAAACTCTGCCTTTTTGTGTTTTTTCAGCAACTCTGTGTGATGAAAGGGTGGCACACATTTCTGCATTTTGGAGAGCTCCTAAAAGATAAGATAAAGACAAACTTGGCCACAGCAGCCAAACTTCTCAATAGTCTTCTCTCTCCCAGATCAGTGCCCTGTGGAAGGGAGAGAAACTATGTTGCCTCCCCGATGATAATATGCTGATTCTGTTTGTTTAACTAAAGCTACACCAGATTAGCAGACTATAATTACAGCTAAAAATCCTTGTCTCTGATACAGTTGACAGAATGTCTGTTTCACTGAACTGAACTCTAAGGAAAGGTTTTGCTCAAGGTTAAGCCAGGCTGCTGAAAGTAATACCGGTATTTCAGTGTCACACTGGTTATCTGAGCAGTAGGATTTCCTATGGTTTGGGTTTCAGATGGTTTACTTTGATTTCTCAGAGCGATAAAGAAGTTTTCTCCTCTTTGAATGGTTTTGTTTGTGGCCACAGCATCGTAAAACCTCAAGTACTGTCTTTTGTGTCTGTGTGGGGAGAGAGTTGCCTTTTTATCAGTACACAACTTTACTAGGACTTCCTTTAGAGAATACCTTCCCACCCTTCCCCCCCTCAGGCTTTGCTTTAGAAAATAATGACGTCTGTCATTAATGACCCTTCCTTCATCTAGTCCACTTCTAATTTTATGCTTAATTCCTTGAGACACAGGAACAGAAATCAATTTGTTTGTTCCATCGCTGGTGGTTGTCCATGGTGGATCTGGGGAGGTCGCCTTCTATCAGTACCTTTTATATAGTTCCTGCTCCCTTCTCTGTCTGGTTCCTTCTCTAGTCACTGTCATCTGCTTTTTAAATCATAATTTGTAAATCGGATTGCAAATTGAATTTGACTAAAATTTTAAGAAATAATCAGGGTGGGAAAAGTAAACCAACAGGGAAGTTGAGAGTAAGAGAAGAAGCGTTAGACGGATTCTGTTACATGCCTCCCGCCCCCAAAACGTCTCCTTAAATAGAGCCCACAATCTGTGGGTTCTCTAATGCATAGTGGTCAAGTGACTGCCTCGCATTTGAGCCATGCTATTACCTTTGGTTTTTTTCATTTTCTCTCTTTAATTAGGAGCTTTAAAGGGAGGTTGCCCTCAGTTTCTGACAAACAGCCTTAGATTCCTCAGAGTGCAATGTCCGCTCCTGGGCTCTTTGTGAAGAATGAACTGTTTCGTTGAAGGGTTGCATTGTGACTGTGACATTTTCTATATTTCTAAAAGGCAGGAGGAACACCCTGACTGAGATTTAGCTGTGGAGGTTAAGAATACCCTATTCCCAAAGATCTGTAGGACTGATGTGGGTATCCCTTGATATTCTAAGTAGGCAGGGACATGGCTTGATCAGTTTCCACTTCCCAGTTTGCCGGAGTCCCACAATAAGATACATTTACCTGCACCAAACATGCATACACACTCCAGCACACAAAACAAAAAATTCATGACACAATATTTACCCCCTTGACATGCAATTCCTTCTACTTTCCATTCAATTTTATTTCCGTTTCCATATCCAAATCTCCACCCACTGAATTGATTCTCTCACACTAAGGAGAGGCAACATATGGTTTGAAAAACACTCAACGGAATGTCCTTTTATTTGTCTAACCCTGTAATTCAATATAGAGTGATTCTGAATTGAGGACAAGCCTGATGAGTTTGAGGTATGGAATAAAGGAATCAGATCAGCTCTGAGTTCATTGTGTTTTCAAAGCTTTCTCTATGTGTTCATTCTCTTCACTGCAGAGAGGACTCTATTATCTTTGCTCAAAGAGCAGACAGTGCTCTGGCTGTTCCCCTGCTTCACTTTGATCCCTGCAGTGGCGCTCAACCCTTCACCCAAGCCCTCCCTTCCTGACGGGCAGAGGCTGTTTGGATTCTGGGGGTTTGCTGGGCTTGGGAGCCTGCTGAGTGTCCACTGTTCTCACCTCCAGCCTGCTCCATCCCCCACTGTCTTTTCCAGATCTGCCAGGTTAATGGGACTGTTGTTCGTCTCTGATTGTTACTCTCTTATTTCATACAAGGTGTATCAGTTTGTTCCTGGGACAATGTAGTTGGCTGTGGAGATGACAAAAGTGGGTGGGGTTTATTTTAGGAATCAGTATTTCTTCATCAGCCAGGATTTAATCCAGGAAGAGTCCATTTTCTCTCAAATTAGTTACTTTTGAAAGTTACTTCAATGTGGCAGTAGTGGGAAATCTCAGGGGGTAGTGGGGGGCGGCGGCAGCACACCTCATCAACAAGGGTACCTGCATAATGAATATTTGTATACCTAACCCTGAATTGTTCCCCACATCTTTAAAATAAAACACTTAAAAAATAAAATAAAATAAAACTCTTAGCAGAATTTTTTTAAAAGTTACTTAAATAAGATTTATTTTAACAGATAAAAGACCAGGCAGTTTTTCTTAAACCACAACTCCCTTTTTTAAATGCATACATTATCATCAAATCAACCACACAGCATTCCAGTTTCAAATTTTAATTTTGGTTAGAAAGATAAATTGATAGACATTATATCATCTACTTTACTCATTATATTCAACATTTACTGAATACTTACTAGATACAAAAAGCATTTCTTGACCTCAAGATATCTAGACCTTCAGAAGAGAGATTTTAAAATGCTTGCAAATAGACATCATATAAACTGAGACTTTAGGAGGTCGAGGCTGCAGTGAGCCATAA
The DNA here is from genome assembly GCF_000164805.1 of Carlito syrichta. Classification (NCBI taxonomy): domain Eukaryota; kingdom Metazoa; phylum Chordata; class Mammalia; order Primates; family Tarsiidae; genus Carlito; species Carlito syrichta. The sequence goes on along the minus strand of NW_007259562.1, from coordinate 751,915 downwards.
TCCACTGTACTCCAGCCTGATGAGTGAGATCCTGACCTAAAAAAAAAAAAAAAAGATTTTAATAGATGACTCATACACAGTAGAGTCCATACCCCTAAACATAGTAACTCTCCCCTTCAGAACTCATAAACAAGAAAATTAAAATCACTTGTTCCTAGTGTATCTATTTTTTTCAAGATATGAGATTGCCACATTTCTCTATTACCCATTTTAGTTAAATATATGATTGATTGATTGATTGTCTGGATGAAGACTGAGTGCCCACTTTGTGCCATGTGCTATAAACTTGATGGAATAGTCTTCCTACCAACCTTTCTTTAGTTTCTTGACCTTCTTCTCAAATGAACTGGCTGCCCAAGAACTGTCCTCCAGGAGGTGAAAGGGACTGAGAAATGGAAAGAAGATATGCAAACCAGGCCAGGAGGACTCAGGTCCTTCCTTCCTCTCGACCTGTCTAGAGCAGCATTTTCTAACAGAAATACAAAGCGATGCAAAATATAAAATGCTAAATTTTACAGTAGCCACATTTGAAAAAGTCAAAAGAAATAGATCAAATTTATTCTAATATCTCTTATTTAACCCAATATATTCAAAATATTATCATTACAACATGTAGTCAATACAACAATCTTAGCAAGATATTTTACATGCTTTGGTTCTTTCGGGCTCTTTTCTTCAAAATCTGGCAAGTATTTTCTACTTACAGCCCTTCTCAGTTTTGACTAGCCATATTTCTAGAATTTAGCAACCACAAGTCGCTAGTGCTGTTATAATGGACATACAGCCTAAATAAAGAAGCAGGAGTTGGGAAAAGTCTAGATAGTTAAGGAATTTCTCTCACACGTAGAGTAGCAGACTCTCAATTCATGGGGGAAGAACATCAAAACCTTGTTTCTCTCTTTATCTTTGGGGAAATGGAAGTTGCCAAGTCAGGTGCGTGCCTTTCTTTCTTCCAGACTCTCAGACCCAGGGAAATGAGACAGAGCTGGGCCAGACCCTCTCCTGCTTAGGTCCAGAACCCCAGAATCAGCATCTGCCCTGGGAAAACAAAGGCGACTCCTACAGTCCTCACTAATATCATGCCTTGCAGTTGATAAATGCTTTCACATACAGTATCTCACTGAATCCTTTTACTCATACTGTGAGGTAGTCAGTCAGTGTAAGCATTTTTCTCCCATTTTACAGATGAATGATGGGACTTCGGGAGATTAAATAACTCACCTCAAAGTAGCACAGTTAGTTTCCAGGTGTTTTGAAGCTTAATCTAGTATGTATCCCACTAAACCAGAGCTCCCTGGTGAAAGGAAATTAAGAAAATATTTACAGAAGTATGGATTTTTTTTCTTCTTTGGCACACACACCCACACACACACAAACCTGGGCCATCATCAATAACTCAAAAAACAACAGATGCTGGAGAGGTTTAAAAAAAGAAAGAAAGAAAGAAAAAACCTGGTAATCACTTTACAAAAATATTACGAAAATAATCTCTTGGGCAACTGAACTTTTAACTGGGTTTTGGTTTTTGTTTTTTAGTTGGACATTGTTGACTACTGTAGCAATTTAGAACATCTCACTATTAAAGACAAGTCAATATATTACAAAGGCAGAGTTTTTTCACTGGCCCTATAATGTGTTGCAATCATTTTTTTGTCTGGGAAAACAAACAGAAGTTCATTGGCAGCATGGTTGTTATATGAGATGCTGGCTGAGCCCCAGGCCCGAGGACATTGGCTTACCTACCAACAATACCTTCCTTTCAGGCAATGCCAACTGTTTTATGAGAAGATCACAGTTCTCTGGAAGGGAGCTTTTGTGTTTTGCTCTAGTCAGCAGGATCTAACTTTACTACTGCCATGGAGGGGATTACAGTAATTCTATCAACTTTGGATGCCTTCTTCTGACACTCTATGAAAAAGACTGGAATACACTCTAACTGCAGAGAGCTCAGCTCTTGAGAATGAAATTTGGTCTTTTGCAAGGTCTCCAGAATAAAAGATACTCAGTGTTTATCACTCTCAATGTTAGAAACATAATGAATTCTAGAACCACACTCTTATTGGCCTGTTTCAACTGCTTGTGTTTTTTTCTGTTTCACCCACATTTGGTTCTATATTCACCCCTTTCGTTCTGCACTGGAGCCATGATGCTTTCTAGTCAGGCCATCATTCAAAATAAATAATTTTTTTCTCTTTCATTTTATACCTATTTTCTTAATTCTTGGCTGTCACTTTTCTCAATAACCTTTGGCAAATCAAAATGAAACTAAGTTTAGCTGAGTATAGAGAGCAAGAGTCATTGCGGAGAACAGGATAGTGGATAGTCTGAAAGCAAATTAAAACTGATTTAGATAGCCCCAGAATATAGACCAAATGGCAAAATCCAGCTGGAAGTCGGTGTATTCCATTTGTCTCATGCACAGTAAATCCTCGAGTGTCTCCTTCAGCTGCCAAAATGTTGCCAGTAGTGGTGACTCCTTGGCTGAAGTGCTGAGTCGTGAATCCTTTGCCCCAGTTATGTGCCACACACCGTGACTTCCTTAAACAGCATACAAACACTGGAAACACAAAGGGAAGACACCATGGCCCACTAAAACACTCCCTTTGTCTAGTTTATCATTCTGTTCTACTCCTTCCTTCCTCTACAGGAATTGAAGATTACATAAATGATAACATCAGACTTACAGAAGAATACTAAGATATCCAGACACTTGTGTAGTCACCGGTGTTTTTCTTTTTCTTTTTCTTTTTTTGACTTGGAGTCTCACTCTGTTACCCAGGCTGGAGTACAGTGGCATGCTCACAGCCGCTGCAGCCTCGACCTGCTGAGCTCAGGCAATCCTTACACCTCAGCCTTTCAAGTAACTGGAACTACAGGTGCATGCTACCACGCCCTGCTTATTTTTTGATTTACTGTAGAGATGAGGTCTCACCAAATTGCCCAGGCTAGTCTCGAACCCCTGGGCTCAGACAATCCTCTCACCTCCACATCTCAAAGTGCTGAGATTATAGGCATGAGCCACCACACCCAGCATTAGTGGAGATTAAAAGCATAAAGAAATGTATTATCCTCATTCCTGTCTCCCAAAAAAACTCTCCCTCTAGACATCCTGCACTCAGAACCTAGTAATCAGGCATTATGGCAGATTACCTAATCTACAGGACTGATTCAAGTAGTTCATTAATTATCTTCCTCTAGACTTTTAAAAATATATATATATTTAAAATTACAGACAGGGTCTTGCTATGTTGTCCAGGCTGGTCTCAAAATCCTCAGCCTCCCAAAGTGCTGGGATTACAAATATGAGCCACTCACCTAGCCAAAAAATAATTTTTTAGCCCAGTTATTCACTAACAAATGAGAAAAATAGGATAGGTTCATTAGCAGCTTAAAGTTAATGTTCCTTATAAAACATCTGATCCAGCCGGGCTCAGTGGCTCAGCCTGTAATCCCGTGCCTTGGGAGGCTGAGGTGAGTGGATTGCCTGAGCCCGCGGGTTCGAGATCTGCCTGGGCAACTTGGCGAGACCTCACTTCTACAATAAATCAAAAACTAGCCAGGCATGGTAGCGCGTGCCTACAGTTCCAGCTACTTGGAAGGCTGAGGCGGAAGGATCGCCGGAGCCCGGCAGGTCGAGGCTGCGGTGGCCGGGAGCGGCCACTGCACTCCTGTCTGGGCGACAGAGTGAGACTCCAACTCAAAAAAAAAAAAAGTCTGATCCAAAGGAGCACACACACCTTTTTCCCCATCCTCATCTGCATGAATTTGCACAACCACATGAGAGAAAAGACATCAATGACAGGTTAAATTCTTTTATAGTGTTCATTCTACCATGTATCTGTAGAGGCCAAAGGAAAACTTCCCCTTTGTCCTCTGAAATTTCAGTAAAAAGTCAGCTGACAAAAGGCAGGCTGACTGGAGAGATGGCATTACAAATGTGTCTGTGTGCCTGGGGAGAATCCCAGAGTGACTGCCTGATGTCCCAATGGGACACAGATGGTTGTATACCCTTCTTCTTAGGGAAAAGGAATATGGGAAAGTGTGGGTTATCTTAGGGAGGTGGCAAATGATTTTTAGGAGCATGCAATGATCTTGGAAAACATACAATGGCCTGGGCTACCCCACAACTTCTTTGTTGGTTAAAAGAGGTGCTACCATTAAACATATCAAATGAAGCTGACCTCATTCCATCCTCTACCTTTCTTAGTCCCTATAATCCCAACAGCTTGTAGATAGCCTTTTCAGCAAGCATAGTAAAAAATACCTTTAAACGGTATCTTAAAGGGTTTGGCAATCGCATGACACTGCCATGGGAGGGAGGAGGGACACGCAACATCAATAAGGGTACCTGCTCAAACCAGGCGAAGCGGGGACCAAAGAGACTCCCAAATTTTACCTGGACAATGACCACTTATCTACCTAATCCTGAATTGTACCCCACATATTTAAAATAAAATAATTTTTTTTAAAAAAAGGATACCATGCTTGGGTTGAATTGTGAGATTATCAGCAAACATTGATTTGGCTTGTAAAATACATAGAAAAGTAAGGAAAATGATCTGATGCTTCATGTAGTCTGTATACCAATTTGGTTTCAGGACATCTGTCCTAAAAAAATGTATATATGCACTCCTTCTAAGAACACACATATAGCTTTCTTTTATTGTTTTACTAGATAACTTCTCAGAATGTTACACATACTCACACACACACACACACACACACACACACACACAGAGAGAGAGAGAGAGAGAGACAGGGAGAGAGAGAGAGAGAGAGAAAGAGAGAGAGAGAGAAATGTGTGTGTTCTTGGCACGCCAGAATTGCCCAGGGTGATTGTGTTGGGACAGGAGCCAACATAGGAATGTTCTTACCTAAAACACCAAGAGGACTTGGAAGGAGGTGTGTCCTTCCCACAGTTCCTTCAGGCCAAAAAATACAAGATGTAGCTTCTTGAGAGAGAAGGAGAGAAGCTCTTGCCTCATATTAAATGAGTGGAACTCAAAATTATGAGCTAGAGGGAAGTTAGAACATAAACAAATATTTATCAAAGAATAGTAAAATATTAGAAGTTTGAGTGATCTTATAGGGACATAAGTCTTGCTCTCTTCATCATCATAATACAAATTATATTTATTTCATTAAAAACATAGAGACTCAGCTGGGCTCGGTGGCTCAGCCTGTAATCCCACGCCTTTGGGAGGTTGAGGTAAGTGGATTGCTTGAACACGCGGGTTCGAGACCCGCCTGGGCAGCAAGACCTCATCTCTACAATTAAAAAAAAAAAAAAAAATCAGCCGGGCGTGGTAGCGCATGTCTGTAATTCCGGCTACTTGGAAGGCTGAGGTGGAAGGATCGCCGGAGCCCAGCAGGTCGAGGCTGCGGTGGCCGGGAGCGGCCACTGCACTCCAGTCTGGGAGACAGAGTGAGACTCCAACTCAAAAAAACAAACAAACAAACAAAAACATAGAGACTCATAGAAGTCATTACAATCCCCCACAATTCCACCTTTTTCTTTTTCTTTTTTTAAATTTTGTCTCACTCTGTTGCAGAGCACACTTACGGCCACTGCAGCCTTGACCTGCTGGGCTCAGGTGATCCTTCCACCTCAGCCTTCCAAGAACCAAAAGATGTGTGCCACCATGCCTGGTTAATTTTATTTATTTATTTATTGTAGAGAGAAGGTCTCACCAATTTTCCCAGGCTGGTCTTGAACCCCTGGACTCAGGCAATCCTCTCGCCCCCACCTCCCAAAGTGCTAGGATTACAGATGTGAGCCACCACACCTGGCTAATTCCACCCCTTAAACAAATATTCATTTATAGACTATCTGTGTTTTAGTATACAGATATATACCTATGAAATCCGATGTAAGCCGGGCTTGGTGGCTCAGCCTGTAATCCCGCGCTTTGGGAGGCTGAGGTGAGTGGATTGCCTGAGCCCACGGGTTCGAGACCAGCCTGGGCAACTTGGCAAGACTTGCCTGTAGTTCCAGCTACTCGGAATGTTGAGGCGGAAGGATCGATGGAGCCCAGCAGGTCGAGGCTGCAGTGGCCGGGAGTGGCCACTGCACTCCAGTCTGGGTGACAGAGTGAGTCTCCAACTCAAAAAAAAAAAAGAAATCTGATGTAGATGTATACAGAAATTTTTTATAGCAAAAAAATCATATATAGATATTATAAAATCTCTTTCTAGGCAATTTCTTTTCTTTAGTTGCTATTGCAGTTGATAACTTTGTACCACTATATTACCTAATAAATATAGGTAGTGTTTATTTTTTTATATATAGGGAAAAAATTTTCTTTTGAGTCAGAGTCTCACTCTGTCGTCCAGGTTGGAGTGCAGTGGAATGCTCACAGCCACTGCAACCTTGAACTGCTGGGCTCAGGCAAACCCTTCCACCTCAGCCTTCCAATAGCTGGAACAACAGGCATGCGCCACCATGCTCAGTTAAATTTTTTTTACTTATTGTAAAGATGAGGTCTCGCCAAGTTGTCCTGGTTAGTCTCAAACCTCTGAGCTCAGGCAATCCTCTCGCCTCCACCTCCCAGGTGCTGGAATTACAGGCAGGAAAAAAAAAAATTTCAAGTTGCAGCTTTTTTTTTTTTGCCTGGCAGGAAAAAAAAACATTTTCAAGTCGCAGTTTCACTCTGTCACTCAGGTTAGAATGCAGTGATATGATCACAGCTAGCCACAGCCTGAAACTCCTGAGCTCAAAAAATCCTCCAGCCCCAGCCTCCCAGCTAATGTTTTTTATTTTTTGTAGAGACAAAGTCTTGCTAAGTGAACTCCTATGCTCAAGCAATCTTCCTACCTTGTCTTCCTAAAATTCTGGGATTACAGGCGTGGGTCACTGTGCCTGGCCAGAAAACTATTGATTTAGATAATTTTTTAAATTTTATTTTAAAGATGTGGGGTACAATTCAGGATTAGGTAGATAAGTGGTCATCTCCCTCTTTACAGACGACATGATTCTATACCCTGAAAACCCCAGAGAATCTGTCAAAAACCTCCTTGCACTGGTAAAGAGCTTTGGCAAAGTCTCTGGGCATAAAATAAATGTGCAAAAGTAAGTTGCATTCCTATACACCAACAATAAACAAACAGAAACCCAAATAAAAAGCAAAAATCCATTCACAATAGCCACAAAAAAAAGTAATACCTTGGCATCTTCCTAACCAGAGAAGTCAAAGACATTTACAATGATAAGTGGTCATGATACAGGTAAAGTTTGGGCCTCCTTTGGTTCTCACTTCGCCTGGTTTGAGATCACATACTCTTATTAATGTTATGTGCCCCCACCTTCCCTCCCCTGGCAATATCCCGCTACTGCCAAACCCTTTCTTACAGTATTGTGATAAACGTTCAGGGTCCACTTATAAGTGAGAACATGTGGTACTCAGTTTTTTGTTTCTACGATAGATCACTGAATATGATAGACTCTAAATTCATCCAAGTTGCTGTGAAGTTCATAATTTTGTCCTTCTTTAAGGTTGCATAATATTCCATCGTGTATATGTACCACATTTTTTTTATCCAGTCCACTTTCAATGGGCAGCACGGTTGATTCCATGTTTTTGCTACTGTGCGTAGTGCAGCAATAAATATGGATGTGCAGGTATCTTTTTTATAGGTTATGGATTTATTTTATAGATTATTATTTGATTTATTGTAGAGAACTATTGATTTAGTTTTTTGTTTTGGAGGGTTTTTGTAGATGTAGGGTCTCAGTCCATCACCACCCAGATTGCTGTAGCGCAGTGGCACAATCATAGCTCACTGCAACTTTGAACTCCCAGGCTCAAGCAATCTTCTTGCCTCAGTTTCCCTAGTAGCTAGGATTATAGGCTTGAGTCACCACACCCAGCATAAAAGTTATATTTTGTTATATAAATTGCCCTTTTTACTTAATAGCAGATTATGAAAACCGCTTTATGTCAGTAAATAAATATCTAGCATATTATCATTAGTGAGTACATAGTATTATTTTAAGTGGTTCCGTCATAAAGGATTTAACCAATACCCCATGATTGTTTCTTTCCAACTTTTATAATTGTAATCAATTATACAACAAACATCCTTTCAAATACATTTTCATGCATGTGTCTGATTATTTTTTATGGTAAACTCTTAGAACTGCGATTGATAAGTCAAATGTAATGCATTATTTATGCATTTATTTGGGTTTTTAAATAAAGTTCTAAATTTTCTTGTAAAAGAATAAAGCCTATTTGCACCCCATTGTCAATGTATATGAACTATTTTCCTCAATTTTGCCATTATTTAGAGATCATTTTGAGACTGATTTTAGAAACAGGTGTTTATAATCTGATAGGTGATAATATAAATCTCCCTTACTCTCTCAGTATCCTTCTGGAGATTGTTAGTAAAATTGTATGGTTTTTTTATGTTCATTGACCATTTGTTTTTATTATTTTTTGAATTGCCTTTGCCATTTTAATTTTTTTTTTCTTCATTTTATTATAAAGACGTGGGTGCAAGTCAGGATTATAGCTGAGCGTGGTGGCACATGCCTGGAGTTCCAGCTACTTGGAAGGCTGAGGCTGAAGAATCACCTGAGTCCAACAGGTCGAGGCTATGGTGACTGTGAGCGTGCACTTCAGCCTGGGTGACAGAGTGAAACTCCAACTCAAAAAAAAACCAAACAAGTCAGCATTAGGTACATAAGGAATGTATGTACAGGTGAAGGTCATGCCTCCATTTGGTTCTCACTTCCCCTTTAGAATCAGGTATTTTTTGTGTTGTTACGTATCTCCCTTTTAATTTTTAATATGTCTCTTATGACTGAATTGTAAGACCACTCTGCTATAAAGGCTACAGACAGTTCTCCAAGGTAACCTAGAATTCAGATGTCCCCTAATATGAGGGAATAGGAGAGGGCACAGTGTCCACATAGGTGACTTTGGATTCATTCCTTACCTTATGACCAACAGTATACAAGCAGTCAGCAAGCCCCTGTTGCTCTTAAAGAATCCTCTCATGCAAAAACCTTATTAAACATGTAAACATGGAAAACAGGTTTGGCAAAACACACCCCACAAAAAAATCCCTCCGAGTCACCTCTGTTCTTATTCATCATCTGTTATATCTGGGACTAAGGTAGAGGGTGGTTTGCAAACAATTCATTTCTCCTTCTTTTTTTTTTTAATTTGACTTAACAAAGTTTTATTTTTCCAAATGTGCAGTTGGTTGTTCATGCATCTAAAGCAGGACAGAAAAGCTCCCACAGCGCGAGGGAACCCGAAGAGGTTACCCTCATTTCTTCTTCTTAACTTGCTTACTCAAACTTGTCTTGATGGTTCAGCCAAGAAAGGGTCTTCCAGTTACCAGAAATTGTTCTCCTTAGAAGACAGGTTAGTAAACCAGGCGTGTTGGGAGGCCGAGGTGAGAGGATTGCCTGAGCTCAGGGGCTCGAGACCGGCCTGGGCAAATTGGTGAGACCTCATCTCTACAATAAATCAAAACATTAGTCGGACGTGGTGTTGTGTGCCTATAATTCCAGCTACTTGGAAGGCTGAGGCAAAATGATCACCTGAGTCCAGCAGGTCGAGGCTAAAGTGGCCATGAGCATGCCACTGCACTCCAGCCTCAGCAACAGAGTGAGATTCCAACTCAAAAAAAATAAAAATAAAAAAGACAGGCTAGCAATCATCTTAACTTGTTTTAAACATGTCCTTTGAGCTTCCTTCCTTCCTTCCTTCCTTCCTTCCTTCCTTCCTTCCTTCCTTCCTTCCTTCCTTCCTTCCTTTCTTTCTTTCTTTCTTTCTTTCTTTCTTTCTTTCTTTCTTTCTTTCTTTCCAAAGAGTCTTGCTATGTTGCCAGGCTGGTCTCAAACTCCTGGACTCAAGATATCCTGTCACCTCAGCTTCCACATCTGCATAATTTTTTCTTGATTTATTGTAGAGACAGGGTCTCGTCAAGTTGCCCAGGCTGGTCTTGAACCCTGGGCTCAGGCAATGCTCTCACCTCCGCCTCCCAAAGTGCTGGGATTACAGACATCAGCCACCACAGTCGGCATATAAGTCACTTCTAATGTCAGTACTATACAAGACTACTGAATATTTTAACACTTTATAATAGATAGCAACACTAGTCCCTTTATTTTTTTAATCTTTAAAATTTTCTTGGTTACTGTGTTTTAATATTCTAACTACTATTTATATTACCATCATATAAATACCCACAATTAATAAAATAGAAAATAATACAAAATAACTTTGGACACTTTGGTTTAAAAATTAAGCTACATCAAGTACCACAAAATTTTAAGGGAGGAAAAAGTTCAATATGAGTGTAATGAGTGATAGAAATTTCAATAGATCTATTTTTCTCAGCTATAGAAGTTGAGAGAGAAATTAGAGTGATGGAAAAAGGCAAACATCATCCATCATGACCAAAAGTTATTCATCTTAAGCTGAAATGTATATGTATAGAAAGCACCCTTGTTAAACTTATAAAAAATGTCTGTGAAGAAAAACAATTTAGCCAAATCATTACTAAAACAGGAAATAAGGAATTATAATTTGAGATAAAATGTTAAACTTTAGTTCATAATTATATTGATTCACTGTAAGAAAGCGATCAGCAGTAATGGGAAACTGTCAGGGGAGAGGGGGTGGGATTGGCAGTTGACGGAAACTGCTAGGGGAGGGAGGGGCATACCTCATCAACAAGGGTACCTGCATAATCAATGTTTATATACCTAACCCTGAATTGTACCCCACATCTTTATAATTAAAAAATAATAATTATTATATTGAATCAAAGAAAATGAATTAAAAATTTTAAAATCTCACAAAGTGAATAAAAGTTTTACCAAACCAGGAATTTGTTATAAGCATGTTTTGAGTTATTTTCTTTCCCAAAGAGCTTATTATTGTTTGAATTTATTTAAATATAATAGTAGAAATTTATTTTTTCAATCAAATTAATGTCATAGTGGTCCTTGTGAAAGAAGAGAGGTTGAGTGATTCCATTAAGCTATAAGGAGATGAGGAGAGATCATTCAAATAAATTTTAAGTAAATCCCTGAAATATGTCTTCCCATGACCTGTTTCCTCGTCATCCTGAACTGCCCACGTTTCACTGGACTCCTTGCATTTCTCAGAGGACATTACATCTTCCTGTCACCCCACACTCCAACTTCTACCCACTTTCCCTCTACCTGCTTGCACAATCATCACAGTTTCATACCCTCATCTGAAACAGACAGCCTTTCCCTTGCTGCCACTGCCTTTCAGGTACACCTCTTCAACCCCTGGTCTTGAACCCCTGGGCTCAGGCAATCCTCTCACCTCCACCTCCCAAAGTGCTGGGATTACAGACGTCAGCCACCACAGCCGGCATATAAGTCACTTCTAACATCAGTACTATACAAGTCTATCTACTGAATACTTTAACACACTATAATAGATAGCAACTCTAGTCCCCTTATTTTTTTAATCTTTAAAATTTTCTTGGTTAGTGTGTTTTACTATTCTAACTACTATTTATATTACCATCATATAAATACCCACAATTAATAAAATAGAAAATAATACAAAATAATTTTGGACACTTTGGTTTAAAAATTAAACTACATCAAGTACCACAAAATTTTAAGGGAGGCAAAAGTTCAATATGAGTGTAATGAGTGATAGAAATTTCAATAGATCTATTTTTCTCAGGTATTGAATGTCTCCTTCAAGGGACACCACAGAAAGCTTCCTAATTATACTCATACATTTAGCATTTAGGTAACTTTAAGTATGATGGGCATTGAAGAGCATATAAAGACATTAAAAACATTACAAAAAATTTTTTAGAAAATCTTAAGAAATGTGGGCACAAGCTCTTCTTCTTTCCTTCCTTCCTTCCTTCCTTCCTTCCTTCCTTCCTTCCTTCCTTCCTTTCTTTCTTTCTAGTCAGAGTCTCACTCTGTCACCCAGGCTGGATTGCAGTGGCATGCTTACAACCACCACAGCCTCAACCTGCTGGTCTCAGGTGATCCTTCCACCTCAGTCTTCCAAGTAGCTGGAACCCCAAGTGCATGCCACTATGCTAGGCTAATTTTTTTTTTTTTTTTTAATTGTAGAGATGAGATCTCGCCAAGTTGCCCAGACTGGTCTTGAACCTATGGGTTTAGGCAATCCTCTCGCCTCAACCTCCCAAAGTGCTGGGATTACAGGCATGAGTCACTGCTCCCAGCTGCTCTTCTTTCTATTATACTTGTTTTTCTCAATACTCTTGTGGTTAAAATATCATATAACGATGTCATATAATATCATAAATATCATGCCATATGGGTATGATATCAATAGTAATATCCATAACTATTAATGAATCAAATCAAGAAAGCCCTCCTCAAAGTCAGTAAGTATAAGAATGAGGGAATCGGCCATTTACTTTGCTAAGTCATAGTCTGACCATGTGGCTCCTTGAACCAAGGTTGTCATGTTTCCTAGTGTTGGCCACCTCCCTGACCTTGGGGGGGCGAATCTTCTCTCTCTCCTTTACTATCTAAATAAACTGTATTTTCTCATCAAAAAAAAAAAAATGAGGGAATCATAAAGTTGGAAAATCCCATGAAAATCATTCATCCTGTGGTTTCTAACCCTGGCTGAACTTTTAATAAAATGTCATTACCCAGTCCCATAGTGGCTCACATTTATAATCTCAGCACTTTGGGAGGCTGAGGTAGGAGGATTTCTTGAGTCCAGGAGTTTGAGACCAGCCTGGGTGACATAGCAAGGCATCATCTCTATAAAAATCAAAAAATTAGCTGGGTGTAATGGTGCACACCTGTAGTCCCAGCTACTTGGGAGGCTGAGGCAGAAGGATTGCCTGAGCCTAGGAAGTGAAGACTGTGGTAAGCCATGCACTCAGCCTGGGTGACACAGTGAGACCTCAACTCAAAAAAACAAAAAAGAAAAAAAAAGTCAATGCCCAGATCTTATGCTAAGAGGATCTGATTTAGCTTGTTAGCTTGTCTGATATGGTAAGAATAACTACCATTACACAACATAGAGTGCAGTTCTTTGTCCATCAGATCATACTTAATTAAGAACAAATTATTTCTGTAAAGGGCAGGATATATGATAACTCCTGTAAAGTCTAATGAAACTATAATTCATTATGGAAGGAATTATTGGAAAATCAAGAGGTATGGAAAAGCCTGCGTACTTCGATGACCACTATGCATCCAGATTAGCTAGACTGACAATAAAGCAACCACAGCTGTATGTGGTGGCACTTCAGATAGGTGTAGTGGGAAGTAACGTGAAGAGAAAGAAATGTTTCCAAGTGGCAGGCACAGGAGGGATCTGTGCAGAAAATAACTTGGCCAGCCGAGTGCAGTGGCTCACACCTGTAATCTCAGCACTTTGGGCGGCGAAGTTGAGAGGATTGCCTGAGCCCAAGGTTTTAAGACCAGCCTGGGCAATTTGGTGAGACCTCATCTCTACTCTCTACAACAAATCAAAATCAAATTAGCTGGGCATAGCGGCATGAGTCTGTGGTCCCAGCTTTTGGAAGGCTGAGGTGGAAGAATTGCCTGAGCCCAGCAGATCAAGGATGTGGTGGCCATGAGCATGCCACTGGACTCCGGCCTGGGTGACAGTGAGACTCTGACTTAAAAATAAAAAAGTCCTGCATCATCATTTGTATACCTAGTCCTGATTGTACCCCACGTCATTATAATTAAAAAAAGAAAGAAAGAAAGAAAAAAACTGGGCTGAATGAACAGAACAAGCGAAGACTGCATTATCCAAACATGAGTTTCACTTCTAAATCAGATAAAACTGGACTTGACAACAGCTCTACTTGTAGCTTCCTATTTGTATGAAACTTACACCAGTAGTGGGTAGTAAGCATGTATTTGCAACTCTTTGCAAATCTTACACCTGAGAAAACAACTATTAAAGAAGACTCCTAGTTCATAGGAACTGAGAATAGAAATTACATTGGTTCTCACAGGTGGAAGCTAAACTAAGGGTCTGCAAAGGCATATTAAATGGTATAATGGGCCAGGCACAGTGACTCATGCCTATAATCCCAGCACTTTGGGAGGCCGAGGTGAGAGGATTGTCTGAGCCCACAGGTTTGACACCAGCCTGGGCAACTTGGTGAGAACTCATCTCTACAATAAATAAAAAAATTAGACGGGTATGGTGGCACGTGCCTGTAGTTTCAGCTACTTGGAAGGCTGAGGTGGAAGGATCACTTGAGCCCAACAGGTAGAGGTTGTGGTGGCTATGAGCATGCCACTGCACTCCAGCCTAAGTGACAGAGTGAGACTCCAACTCCACACACACACAAAAAGAAATTGTATAATGAACATTAAAGACTCAGAAGGGGAATGGTAGGAAAGGGATTTTTAAAAATCACCTATCAGATATAATATGCACAGGTGGGAGCAGATGGTCCACTGAAAGCCCAGACTTCTTCACCACTATACAATGCATCCATTTGTGCCCCCTAGAGCTATTGAAATTAAAAAAAAAAAAAAAAAAACACATCGGTGCATGAGGTCAAATTTTTCTCCAATTTAACTTGCAAATTATTTTTAAAATTAAATGGGGTTGAGAATGCAGCGTAGGAAGCCTACTAAGATTTACTGGTAGAAGAGCAAGTGGAAAAAGAAAGTTGTGTTGTTTTGATTTCCCATTACAGCTGCAATCCCTTCATCCTCCCTCTAAGGCAACTGCATTCGCAGATAGTCTATGTTCTAAGACAAAGAAAGGTAGTCTTGCCGGGTACAGTGGCTTATATGTGAAGTCCCAGCTATTTGGGAAGGTAAGTTAGGAGAATCACTTGAGATCAAAAGTTCAAGATCAAGCCGGGCTCAGTGGCTCAGCCTGTAATCCCGCACCTTTGGGAGGCTGAGGTGAGTGGATTGCCT